>NW_013547189.1:0-17982 GCF_000499425.1 Eimeria acervulina
TGGGGGCCCCTCTGGGGGGCCCCCAGAGGGCGGTAGGGGGGTAGGGGGGGGCCCTTTACACCGAGAAAGCGTAGATCCTTTTGCACCTCAGCCTAAGAGGAAGATGGACTTGAAAGTCGGGCCTTATTCAGGAAGGCGTTTGTTTGTCTCGCCAAGAGAAGACCCTAAAGAGTTTGTTTTGTGCGTTTTGATTCTCTCAATATTTGGCTATACTCTTTTTGCTACGTACACTCAACCAGGTAAGGCTAAGGGTTTTCTTCATACAAACGCAAATATAAATATATATATATATATAATATATATATATATAACCTTGTATATATATGTGTTATATATGTATAGGCATGCATATATATATGTATATATTTGTTAACGTTCGTGTTTACATCAACGTAAATATAAATGTTATTATAGTAATAGTATAAGCATAAATATGAATATAAATATAAATATAAATATAAATATAAATATAAATATAAATATAAATATAAATATTGAGATAGGGATGTAGACATCCACTCAGGTATATGCAAGAGCGTTTTGCTGCACACGCCAAGGCCTGACGCACTTCTACTTTTATTTTTATTAAAAAAATATAATATGCATATATACATATATATATTTATACTTATGTCTACGTACATCTACTTTTATATTGTTTATTGGCCTATATATATATATATATCTATATGTATATTTGCATATGAATAAATATACATACATATTTATGCATATATATATATATATATATATATAGTCGTATACACACATACGTA
Organism: Eimeria acervulina; assembly: GCF_000499425.1. Classification (NCBI taxonomy): domain Eukaryota; phylum Apicomplexa; class Conoidasida; order Eucoccidiorida; family Eimeriidae; genus Eimeria; species Eimeria acervulina. The sequence continues at coordinate 777 of NW_013547189.1, forward strand.
CATATATGCAGTATGCATATGTATAGATTGCAAGTTATTATTATTATGTTACTTCAAACGCGCTGAGTTTCGTTCTTTGTTTGTTTTGTTTAGTTTTGTTTAGTTGTTTATATAAATAATATATATATATATACATATATGTATAGGTATATCTATATCTATATATAGTATATATTTAATTGTATTTGTTTAATTGATGCTTGCAAATGCATGCATTTGCATACAGGGGGTGAGACAGTCTTTCAAAGGCGTCGGCGTATAATAAGAGAGCGGCTGCTGAAGGAAGCAGGTATAACAGAGAGAGAAATAGAAGCATTAGATAATGCTGAGGCCCCCCTGTCTAATTGAGACAATTGTTTATTATTATTATTATTATTATTATTATTATTATTATTATTATCTTTGTCTGTCTTTAGTTGGAGCTGTTTGTTCTTATGTCTGTTGCTTATCTTTCTTCTCTCTCTTCTTCTTCCCGATGTCTTCTTTCTTTTGCTTTGTACGGCCCTTCTCACTCTTTTGCTGCATTTCTTGTTCATATTCGGCCTCTTGAGGTGTATATATATATATTATAATAATATGTATACATTATATGTAATGTATATATATATATATATATATATATATATATTGCATATATTTGTATATGTATATATATGCATGCACGCCTCAGCCTGACTTGTGTTATTAATAATACTCATAATGAATTATATTCTTTTCATTCAAATGCCTCGCTGTCTTCAGCGACTAAATTAATTTCTTTTACTTCTTTTTGTTTAATTCGCGGTCGGCTTCGGGTCCCCCACAGGGCAGCTATAAACAACTTGTGTAATATATGCAAATATATATATATATATATATGTGTATATATATATATATATTATATATGACGATTCACGTATGTATATATGTATAATTATAATATAATGATATGTATATTTGTACATATATATATACATTATATCGGTATTATATACAGTATATATAATATAATATGCATTTATATATATATATTATATATATATTTGGTGGTTTGGGCTTTGCTGTAGCCACAGCAAACAAACGACAAAAAAAGAATTCGTTTTAATGAAACAACAAAAAAAACAGAAGAAGACTGGCAGGAGACGAACAAATACAAAGTGTCTCTTAACAGACCTTAACTGCATTTACTCTCTTTCTCTCTCTGTATATATATATATATATTCATATATATATATATATATGTATATATATAGTATATGTATAGATATGCAGATTTTTCTTCTTAGTTCTGAACGGGTCTAGATAGATAGATATATCTTTAAGTGAAGTTCGTTTATCGTAAATGTTTCTTCAGTCAGAGACGGTGTAATGCTGCGCATAGAGTTTGTGTTTAACTCCTTTTAGCTGCTGCTCGTCGTCTTCAGAGAACGCAGAGGGAGACTGCAGACGCATTAGTTAATATCTGTAGGCGTCCCATTGCTTTAATAAAACTATCATCGCTATTGAAAGATAATAGATATTTATTTGAAGCTCCGAACGCGAGTTTATTATGCAGAGAAATAACAAACATTACAAGACCGCCAAGAACAACCCAGACGCAGACAGTAGAACAGAACAAACGAACTGTTCGCCTGTACACAATTTGCAGCTTAATATCAAGAAAAGTGCATCAAAGGTCTTTGATGCCCTTCCTTTTGACTCATGAATTAATAATACACCATAAAGTTTTCGTATACCGGCGTACACCTCAACCTCATGTTCTCTAGCTTATCTTATCTGAGGGTGAAACTTGTTGCTGGAGACGATCCCGGAATCGATCCCGGAATCGATCCCAGAAACGATCCCGACATCTCTGCAGCAGCGCAGGCAGCAGCTGCTGCTGTTGCTGGTGTTGCTGCTGCTGCTGCGTCCATAGGCATCTGGCAGCGGTTCAAGAATGCAAAAAGAAAGCACAAGAACGCTGGGTATGAAACTCCGTCACAGAAGATTTCGTTGCAATTCTCCTCAACCCCCTACGAAATGTACAGAAGGCGAGCAGCCGGAGTGTTTCACATAAAGAGGTTTTTAATTATTTGCTATTATATGCTAGTATAATAGCATATGATTAAGAAGGTCTCGAGTCTATGATGCAAGCCATCATAGGATTCTCCTCCCCCGCCGAAGCTTCCTTTAACATCCTCCATAGAAGGGAAACAACGTCATTGCGCGTAGGAACAACTGAAGGAATTAACCCCTAGATACACTTGTTTAGAAATCAAGAGAAAGAAGAGAGTAATAACTGAGTCAGCCAGCAGCCACATACTAACCTCGGCAGCTACAGTCGTAGGCATGCATAGAGCAATGCATGCTTAGAAGGTGTCTACCCTTTTGCCTCTTCACGCTAGTAAAGGATATCACTTATTCTTTATACTTATTGGCTCTCCAGCGCTAATCGTTCGCCCGCTAACATCCAAACCCCTCCCTTCCCCTTATTATATCTGACTGCCTTAGCGCTCTCCGCAGCAACACTCTTTTTTTTTATATATGTGGGTTGGGGCACCTTTGATGTTTGCAGCTTCCATCTTCGCCGCTCTGCTACTGTCTTCGACGCTGTGCATTGGGCGTCCAGGGGGTGGATAGACAGCTGGAAGTTTCTTGTAATTTACTGCACATGAGAAGCAGAGAGTTGTGCCCTCACCTGCTGCTGGGGTGATAATTATATTAAATTCCTCAAACCCGGGACCTTTGCAAGACCAGCATGCCTGAGTGCATGCAATTCTCCGCCGTTAACTGCAGCACCCCTACGATACACTGGAGCTTTCGCTCTTCTTTTCTTTCTTTGATTCTTCTCCTTTTATCAAAGTGAATGCAGATGTTGTTAGGAGCACTGACAGGTACACTCTCTCATTGCTGCTAGACAAAGATGTTAATGGTGCCTCCCGGGGGCCTCATGCGGGCCCCACACTGAGTCATCCACGGCATGCGTAGGATTATTTCGTACTGAGCTCCCCCAACGGAGAAGAGATGGAGAAGACCTGGAGAAGACCTGTAGCATGGTAATAAAACCCACTTTGAACCGTAGTTGCAGAGACATATACAGAAAGGTAAGAGTCAGCCTCTCGCCGGGGCTCCTTCATCAAATGAACTCCCGCTGAATTGATTCCAGGAGACTATGCAGTTGGTGTTGTCACCTTTTCAGGAACTATCGCTGAGCTGCACCTTCCTTGGATGCCAGGGTGTATCTCGTGTCGCTCTTTTTGTTCGGCTTTCCACACCTTCCGAAGTTACCATTGCATAGCTGTTTCCACTCCTTTGCAATCTTGCATTATTTGACTTTGTTTACTGCAAACGAAGCAAAAGCGCCTCTTCTTACCTCCCCACCGCATTGTGAGTGCCGGAGCCAACGGCTACCATCTGCTCTCCCTTCGATGTACTTACCCAAAGGGCTGCCGCTCACCGCTGCAATATTATATTTAGACTTGATATCTAGGCCACCTCAAAACCAGCCTTTTCCTCTCTATCTAAGGCTAGTGAAATGGAGTCTTTCCTCTCTTTAGTGCGTAAACGACATCTATTATCAAGGAGTAGAGCTACAGCTTCACCCTTTCTACTTTTGTTGCTTGCTCCGGTTCCTACACGGTTACAGGTTGCCCCTCTTCAGAGGATAGAATTGCAATGAAGCATTAACATAGGCGTTCGGGGTCTTCCTTTGAATATCTATTTACTAAGGAGTGATACTCCTCCAAGTAATGCTGTGCTGGTAGCTTCCCGAGTTAACTCTACCCGCTGCTGCCGTTGCTGCTTCCCCCGCCAACTTAAATCTCAGAAACTCTCCACAGTTTGCATGCGCCCCGGGGAGGCGGTGGCGTTCCTTTGATATAGCTACCATTGACACGCCTAATAATCAAATGAAGGTCTACAGCAAGTGGATCTCTCCCTGTGTATATTCTTACGACGTACGTACACCTCGAGAGACACCCAGCGACTCCAGACCCTCCCTTTCCTGAAACTTATCATATCTGGGCTGCCAGCGAATGCAGAGAAGAATCATTCCTCATGAAGTGTTTTTGTTAGAGAGACATTTTCATATGGTTGAGCTGTGGATGTTGCACTAGATCCAAGGCGACGAGGAGCCCACTGTTTGCTTCTTTGTTTCTTTGTTTCTTGTTTTGTTTTGTTTTGTTTTGTTCGTTTGTTTGTTTGTGCTCGTCACTTCGCCCCCGTAGGCCGGATCCTGATCAGCCTCAACTGTGCGAGAGAATGAAAGTGGCTAAATGTATGGCGGTTATTTTTGGAGAGGATATCTGCAGAGTTTTTCGTCTTTGCATGCTCTGTGAAGCGCTTTAACAAGTGTTCAGAGCTGCGCGTCAGGCCACTCAGCTGTACCCCTCTGAGCAATGCTGTGCTACTACAGGGCCTGAAGATGATATAAAAGGGTGTCTGTTAATGAAATGCAGCACAGCGTGCTGCAACTCCTGCGGCAAGGCGACCCCACATCCCAGCACAGTCATTTATCCTGTTGCTGCATGCACTATCAGTGTAGAGCACTGCTAAAGATTTCTTCGATCATCATTAGGTAGGCAGCATGCAAATAGAAGTGCACGTAACAGCACCATCAGACAGGACATGCATCAACATGCATGCATATTTTCACATACAGCCCATTTTACTTCACCAGTCCCAGGCCTCTTTGCTGGCTTTATCGAGCAAGCCCCGAGTGGTGAGTTCGTCTCTTGAGTGGTTTATCTCTCTACTTAGGCTTGCAGTGGTAATGTCATAAGATCAAAGACTATCATTATTTGCATCTGGTAGAGGGAGTATACTGCGGATCTACAGGTGTTATGAGGTGTAAACGATTTACAAGACTACAGGGAATAGCTCCTAAGCAGCAGCTGATAGCCGCCTCTCTCGTCTCTAAACATTCTGAGGTGTATAGCCTATGGGGCTGCCTGCTGCTGGGGTAGAGGGGGCCAGCTTAACTACAGCACATATCATCGTTGCTAATGCTGCACGGCGCCTCCGCATGCAGGCGCATACAATAGCCCATTTGCTCTCTGTAAGGACATTGCAGATATTTGTTTTGTTTCCGTTTGCATGCAGGCTGTCTCTGAAGGCTAAGAAAAGTTTATCTGTCGCTGACGAATGCCTCTAAATGAAGGGATGCACAGCGACGCCGAGGGTATGCCGTTATTAAACGTATTAATCTGCATGCAGGCGCTTTAAAAACATTAATTCTTTCTTTTATTTCTTAGAGAGACGCCTAAAAAGTTAAACAAACCCTCAAGAGCATTTGGAGCCCCTCCTCCTCGACCTACGGGACTGAAGAGAAGAAGGCAGCAAGCTGAGGTGTGTAGTGTAAGCTAAGTTAGTTATATAATTGAATTGTTTGATTTTTTGTTTTAATAATTGAAAACAGTCTTTTAAAAAAGATATTGTAATGAAATTAATACAGAAAAAAGAAAAACTTATATAGCCAGCCCCTATAGTCTGTTGCTGCTGAAGTAAGAGCGACAGACTGCTGCCCTCCCTTAAGCACCCTGCAGCAGGGAAGCCTCTCGTTGTATTGACGAATGTTCCGTTTTGATTTATGTTTAAATACTTTAAAAGTAATTAATAAAAGCGTTTAGATATTATTTTTTGTCTTCTCAGCCCCTGCTCCATCGGCAGCCGCCCCACGGCCTCCCTTCTTTTCCTTGGCTACGTCTTCTTTCCCTGCCTCTCAGACTTTGCATCTTCATTTCTTCTCTTCTATATTTTCTGGTCCTGTGAGGGCCTCGATTTGCTGCTGTAGGTCGCAGCAGCAGCAGCAGCAGCATCGGCAGCGGCAGCAGCAGCATACCCGCAGCAGCCGCAGCCGCAGCAGCTGCAGCATCAGCAGCAGCGGCCTATTTCCTCCTATTTTTTGTAGAGTCTGTTACGTAGATCTTATCTAGTGATAGCAGGTGCGATGGGGTTTATCTTACGCGGCTTGCAGCGAGCCGGTTGGGCAGTAGCAGCTGTATGCTTGTTGCTGTTGCTGCCTCTTAATTATTATCAGCAGCATGAGCAGCATCAGCATCATAATGGGCTTCAGCGTATATCATTTGCCTTAGGAGCACCAGATGGTTTGTTTGGTAAGCTTGGGAGAACTAAGATGGTTAAGACTGCTGTAGGGAAGGCAACCCGATCTGTAGCAGGAGATCTGTATGATAGATATATAAGGCATGGTTTATTTGATGAGCTTGGGGAAGCACAGCGGGAATTAGTTTATCTACACAGTCCTTCTCCTTTTGTGAAAATTGCACGAGCATGGCAGACTGCTTTTGCATATCAAATGCGAGCTGCACGACTTCCAGAGTCCTGGAAAGCAGCAGCAGCAGACTTGCACAAGCGATTAGGAGGTAAGGGCAATTTGCTGCTTTCTTTACCTCCTGGTGGCCGCAAAGGAAGAGATATGAATATGGGGTACGGTACGCTTCAGCGAGCGTTTATTTCTTTTGCATTATTCTTTCTAAACGGCTTCGTCCCGGAAGAAATAGCGAAATGCAGATTTAAGACAGATAACTCTGCAGCTATATGTATTAGTCGGTATGAAAGGAATCTACTAGATGCATTATTCTCAACTATTGTTGCTTTCATACAATTTATTGTTATGAGAGCTCCAGGGTGTCGCATTGCTTCAACAATTTTTGTTTTTGCTGCTGTTTCTCCCTGCCCTTTCGGCTATTTAGTTGAACCCGCATTCATATATGGTGCTTTATCAGATTCCCATCCAGATCTCTTAAAATCTCTTGCTTCTATTCGACGAGTAGCCTCTACTAAACCTTGTCCTGATCATAAGAAATATCTATTAAGGGCTTTAATGGTAAATGGTGTTACTCCAGGTGATATTATCCGTGCTACAGGAGCAAAGAAAGATCTCGGGGCTCTTGTTGTTTCTCTTGAGAGTATGGTTGAGGCAGAGCAGGAAGCATTAAAAGACTTTGAAGATAACTCTGTGGAAAATATACTTATTGATAAAGACGGTGACGAACATGTACCTGCAACAAAGCCTCTTGAATTAAAAGAAGAACTAGAGGAATTCCTTGCTACAGAACAGTTTATTCATCCGGCTGAAGGAGAGTCTGGAGATGAAGGAGAAAATAGCATGAAACAGTTAAGCGAAGCAGCAATTACAATGTTTAACTCTACAAGCACAGATGAAGCAAAAGCTTTCCTTGATCGTGTGCGAGCTGTGCTAGGAGCAGGAAGCAGCGTAAAAACAGAGCGCCCGGAATTACCTTTTCTAGACTTTCAGGGTGCGATGGAGGCAGCCAAAGAGGAGTTAAAGGCAGAGATGGAGAAGAACCCTCATAGTGCTCCTCTTACGAGCGATAAAACAGCAGACAGAAGCGAACAAGCAGAAGAAGCTCTAGCAATAGTTCGTGGGGGTGGGCTGCGAGCGGGGTCCCTCTTCGCGCCGGAAGAAGAAAAGAAGGGGAAAAGCAAGTAAATTGAAATAAAGATTATGTAAAGGATACTTTATAGTTTAAAAAACGACGAGATTTTCGTTGAAATACCCTTTTTTCTGCTGGCGGTGTGCTAAGAAACAAAGAAGAGGAACGTGCATTATTTGCATTATGATATAGACAAATTGGAGCGATCCAAGAAGAAACAAGAAAAGAAATAGAAAAGGAATCATAAATATTTATAAATATTCATGAATATGCACAAATATTCTTGAATATTTATACGTATTGTTATGATCATGAATATGAATATTCAGCAACACGCATTCAAAGGAATAAATAGGAAGAAATAACAACAAAATAGAAATGCAGAGAGTTAACTGCTGTTTTTCTTTTGTTGTTTAATTCTACAAACTCATGCCAGGAGGCAACTTTCTTCATTTTTTCTCTTCTTTCATCTCTTCTCTTCTTTATTGCTAACGTTTCATAACGAGTTGCTCGTCGAAAGCACAAGCAAATTAAAATATATGTGGAAATATATTTAACAATAGAAATAGAAAACCAATACGCACATAAATACGAGTATATATACATATATATATATATATATTTATGCAAGGTAAATAGATGAGTAAGTAAACAGAGATAAAGAAATGGAATTGAATAGAAAAGTATATACAAACAAATAGAAAAAGGTTGGCGAAATTAAATAGAGAACTAAGTACAAGTAAACAGGAAGATAAGTAGAACCGAATTGATATATAAATGAATAGAAATATGAATAATAGCAAGTAGAAAAATAAATACAACTAAGTAGATAATATGTACATATACATATGTATATGCACATATATATATATATATATATATGTGAAAAACTACAGGCAAATAGGACAAAAACAGGAAAAATAGATACAAATGGGTATATATATATACATATATATAGGAAAACAAACACAACTAAATAAATAGAAAAGTATATTGACATACATATACAAATAGAGAGAGAGAACAAGTAAATAGAAGAATACATCTACGTACACAGAAATATAGACAAGTAAAGAGAAAAATAAATGAATATATATGCAACTATCTCGCAGGTAAGTAGACAGATGAATACGAATAGATAAATTATTAAGGAAGTATTTCTTCATAAATAAAATAAAAAGAAAATAAATACTTCTTGCATTCTTCTTTAGACTCTCCACGAGTATAAAAAGATATTTAAAGGCATTTCATCATTTTAAAGTTTTTCTTCAAAACAAATTAATGCACTCAGCCGCAGGACGCCCCCATCTCCCTGCTAGCTGCAGCTAGCTACAGCTAGCCTTTAGCTAGCTGTAGCTGGCCTTAGCTAGCTACAGCTAGCCTCAGCTAGCTGTAGCTAGCTACGGCAATGTAAAACTAGCTAAGGCTAGCTGTAGCTAGCTACGGCCAACTGCAGCTAGCCTCACCTAGCTAGCTGTAGCTAGCTACGGCTAGCTACGGGTAGCTGAAGCTAGCTACAGGTAGCTGTAGCTAGCTAAGGCCAGATACAGCTAGCTACAGCTAGCTGTAGCTAGCTACGGCCAGTAACGGCTAGCTTCTGCTAGCGACAGTTAATAAAAATAACAGAAGTGTTTGTAAAGAAGAAGCATTTTGTTCTTCGTCGTTTAACTTATTTATTAGTTTTACCCTGTACAGGAAGATAAGTTTTTTGTTTATTATTATTATGCAAACGAGAAAAGAAACGTCAATGGCTGTCTCCCGTTTTTGTTTTAATTAGCATATTGTCTTTTGTCTTCTTTCATTTGATGCAATACAAATAAAATAAATTTTCTTTTTTCTTTCTTCCCCCTCCAACAAATCTTCAGATATATCCGCTGGCGGTAGCCTCCTCCTGCAGCAAGCAACACACAAAGTATATATATATATATTATACTTATATATATATATATATATTTATGTTTATATATATATATATATAATGCTGCATTTGTATGGTGAAAGTACTTGTGTTTTATTTTTGATTTCTTCTTCGTAGGCGTAAGCGATGGAAGCTGCAGTTCTTCTGTCTTCTTCTTCTTGTTGATATTTTCTTGTTTCTTCTTCTGCTAATTGCTGTGCTAATAGATGATCATACGCTTCTTCTTTTCTATATTTTAATTTAATTATATTAAACCCTTCCGACTGTAGTAAAGCAAATGTCTGTCTTTCGCTTTCTCTTCTTGCTGCATCTCTCCGCTGCACTTCCGCCTGTTGAAACAACATAAAATAATTAAAAATAATATTATTATTGTGCGTTATAAATAAAGTAAAAACAATATTAAAGAGTATTTCGATTTATATTCAACTTTAACAAACATAATAATAATAATAATAATAATAATAAACACTTCTTTGTTTGCTGTCTAACCACTCAGATAGAAGAAAAAAAAAGAAGAAAAACGATGGCCCTAACAGCAAAGACGTAAAAACAATTAAAGAAGAAATAATGATAAAACAAAAGAAGAAAAACAAAAAAGGCAAAGAAAACAACAAAATAAAAAGAAGAAAACAAGGCGGAAGCAGCAGATGCTAAGAGAGTTCGAGACGCGGCATAGAAGCGAGAAAAAAAAGAAAAATAAAATTAATAGACAAAACATAAAACCCAAATTAGTCTAATAAATTACCCTATTTAAACAGAAAAGAGAAAAAGAAGAAAAAACAAAAAAGAAAAAGAGAGGGAAGATGTAATTCATTTAAACCCCCATGAAGAAAAAACAAACAAAAAGAAACAGCAAAAAACAAACAAATAAACGAAAATAATAAAAAACAAAATTCACAGCAAAACAAACAAAAGAAAACAATAAAACAAAAAAACAAAAAAACAAAACGAGGAATACATTAAGCAAAACAGTAAGAACCCCAGTAAGAATGTAAATAAACAAGAACAATATTATTAAAATTAATAATGTATTAATTAAATAATTCAATTTAATTTCAATTAACATGAAAAGCAAACAAAATTACCCCGCTGAACTCAACGTACAATAAATTATAATTTAAAAAATATATTAATAAAACCACAGTTAGAAAACATCACAGCAAAATAATAACAAAAATAACGTAATTAAAATTAAAAATGAATAAATTAAGTAATTAAATTTAATTTTAATTAACATTAAAATCATAGACACAGAAAAACGAGAAGGAGCAGCACGAAAAAACAAAACCAAAGAAGAAAAGAAAAGAAACAGAATAAATAAAAAAGCGAAGATATACAAATAAACTAACCATTATTTTTTCTTGTTCTCTTCTAGCGATTACCCCGTCTAATTTCTCTTGCCACATATTTTTAGCTTTTTGAAAATTCGATATTTCTTTTTGGGTTTTGTTTGCAGTTGTTGTCTCTAAACTTTGTGCATTTGTACTTCTATTTGCTGCTGTGTTTGGGGCTTCATTCGAATTAGGTTTAATATATTCAAATGATTGTCTGTTTACTTCGTTCTTCTCTTTCAACTGCTTTTTTATATTTTCTTCCTTAGTATTTGCCTCCATCTTCTCTTTTTCAAGGATTATGTCTCTTACAAACCACCACTTTCTCCTTTATGAGTATTAGTTGTTGTTATTTTGAGTTATTATCGTTTATTAAATACTTTAGTATTTCTTTTTTGAGCTTTGTTTGGCTTCTCTATCCTCTTCTTCTTTCATTTATTTTATATATGCTGTACAGACAGGAGTACCCGGTGCGTCAAAAGGCGAGAGAAAACCAGGAAAAAAGGAAGAAAAGGATAAAATGAATAAAATAATGAAAGAATTAAACAATAAAAACAATTTAAAGATGTAAAACGCGAGAAAAAACGAAAATAATCGATAAACAAAACTAGGAAAGAAGAAGCCTTATCGAATGGCTGCCGTCCGTTGGTCTTGTTAGTAGTTTGTGGGTTTGAATAAATAGTATTTGCAATAAAATAAATTTAAATTGAATCAATTTTATATTAATTTAATTTAATTTAAAAAATAAAATTCAAAATGATATAAATTTGTCTTTATTACCTCTTAAATTAAGTAAACAATAAACACATGCATAGCATCGGACGAACCGCCGCCCATCGTTCTTCTTTCTTTGCTTTTTCCTTTTTATCCTCAAAATATAATTCATTTTTTCTTCCTTTTAATTTTATTTAATTCATTTAAAGCAATTTTATCAAATTTAGGCCCCTATGCAGCAAAATATACACCGCAAACAATACCCCCAACAACACGAAGCTGATGCCCCCAATGGTGATAGACTCGATTCGATATTTGAGGGGTTTTTAAGTTTATTTTATTAATTTAATTCAAGTTAATTTATTTAATTTAATTAATTTAACTTAGTTTAATCAATTTAATTTAATTTAATTTAATTTGTGTTAATTTATCGGCTTATTGTTTTACTTTGTTTCAATTTATTCGCTTTGCTGATGTTAGTACTGCAACATCTCGCTGATTTATTCACAGAAGAAAACTGCTTATTGCCTTTCTATTATTTTTCCTTCTTTATTCTTTTTTTTCTTTTACTATTCTTCAGTTTTATCATCCATTTGATGCTTAATAACCGATGAAAACGGGTTGAACTTAAACCCCAAACCCTAAACCCTAAACAGTAAACTCTATAAAGTTTTACTTGCGAAATAGGCGTAGTATTCGTAGATAACAAAGGCAGCAACTGTCTTATTAAGTAGATACAGTCGATGGAAGGGGCAGCTCGAACTTCAAACTAAAAAGAATAAAGTAAATATTCGCCTTGCATATATAAATAACAGCACACACATATAAGGAAAAGAAACATTAAAACAAACAACTTATCTCCCCTCTCCTTGTTGCAGCAACACCTTCTCTGCTGTTTTCAGCTCTTCAACAATGCGGAGGCAGTATTGTTGAAGTGAAAAGTAAAAAGATACATCTTGCTTCACAGAAATGTCACTGTTTACAACCTAAGACGAAAAAGAATAGAGAGTATTCGCGTAGAACAGATCAGTTACTGCTTCTACTATCTTTAGTAAAAGAAAATAAAGAAATTGAAGCCGCTTCCCGATGCATCAGGAACAAGCAGAAATATATAAATTTAGTCTAATTGCTAAACAGTAATTAGCAATTATAATATATAAATTTACTCTAATTGCTAAACAGTATAGAGTCCAATATAACTTCGAAATTATTCCTCTAAGTGGAGAAGCCCTATCATCTCTGTTTCTTCTGGCTGATGCTCCTATCTGCTCGTCGCTGTTGTATTAATCTCATTCTCGATATTATTTGCTTTTCTTAGGAGGTGAAATAGACGAAAAATGCTGGCAAGTAGCTCTCTTTTACCGTATGTTCAGGGGCAGACGCTGAGGTGTACATGCAGCTATTGTTGTTGTTGTTGAATGTTGAAACCTGGCGAAATATGTTCTGCTTTTTCTCTTCTTTTTTGGAAGCATTGTGGATAGAAAAGGGAATAAATTATATATTAAATAAACAAATTCAAAATGAATCCCAATGATTGTACGGATTCTGTTTATTTTACTTCTTCAGGCGGTTGTTCATCGCCGCAACTCGTTCATGAGATTTCAACATTGTTTACAGAATACCCTTCAGAGGAAAGCAAAGAATTGGATTTACTATTTGCCCCTATTTCAAAGTCTTTTTCCTCTTTTGAGGAAATTCACATAGATGGCGACAGCAAAGCTTTAAAAGCCCTTGTTTCTTGCTTTCAGCCTCCTGGGTTTCTGCTCGCTGTGCAGAAATCTTTATTTATGATTGCCTTTATGAACGGCTCTGTTCTTTTCCTTCTTCACCGCCGCTCTAAAAGCATCAAAGAGGTTCTTTACTGGCTCTTCTCCTCCACTTCGATATCTCTTTACACTGCCGGTAACAGCAAATATATTTTTCTTCGCTTTCTCCCCACTGGGGTTTCCTTTCAGCTCGCTATTCGCGTTGCAAAGAAAGAAATTATTTTTTATTTGCCTAATCCTCAGGGTCTTCAGCGATCCATGTCTACGAAACGCTCCTGGCCTTTGGCTTAGTAGAGCCTGAAGCCCTCATAGCCAACCCTTTGCATTGCATCTTCCCTCTTTCTATTTGCATGCAACAAGAAGAAGCAGCAGCAGCAGCTTCTTTCAGCTGCTGGCCGTCGATGCCCTTCGCTTCCTTTACGGAGAAGGCTGGTGAGCCGCTGCAAGTTGAAAAAAACTCGTATTAAGCTCAGCTGTAAGAAGAAAATCATCACTATTTCCCTGCTTCATGCATTCACCTAATCTCCTGCTGCTGCTGCTGCTGCTGCTTCTGTGTTGCTGCAGAAGACGTATCACTGACGCTGCAAAGAGCGGAGAACTGGAGTGGTGTTTGGATATCAGCTCTTATGGAGGCTTCTAGCGTTCGTTTGTTTTTTTGTTTGTTTCTCTGTGCATTTCAGGTGTCTATACAGCCTCTTTCAGTCTCCTATATTCAATAAAACCCTTTATTTTCAACTCCTTTACGCTCAACTTCCTTTGGCTGCAATCAATGCGCATAGAACGCCATTAACACGCAATCTGCATCTTCTCGCCTCCTCACCTCTCTCCCCCCCAACCGACAAAACCCAGCAGCAGCAGCAACAACAGCAGCAGCAGCAGCAGCAGCAGCAGCAACAGCAGCCTTCGCTGCCTCTTCCAGCGGCAAAACGGTCGAGGACGTCAACCCGCAGCAGCCCACCTGACGTTGGAGTCAAAGCCAGCGGTTGCTGCAGCAGCAGCAGCAGCAGCAACAGCAGCAGCATCAACAGTGCCGCTGTGCAGCGAATTGAGACTTCTCTGGGAAGTCCGAAGACCAAGGCAAGAACGCAGGTGCTGCAGGGCAGCAGTAGCAGCAGCAGCAATAGCAGCAGCAGTAGAAGCAGCAGCAGCAGCAACAACAACAGCAGCAAAATGCAAGAGGGTCTGTTGCGGCGGTCGGATCCTTTGCTTCGCTACAGCCTTTCCTTCTGTTCGTATACACTGCAAATAAATATATTTATTGTTGTTTAAAAGAGAAGCAAACGATAAGACAGGCAGCAGGAGGATTAGATGCTCTGCTGGTACTCAGCTGCAGCAGCTGTGGGCTCAGCTCTGCAACGTGAAGGCAGCAGCAGGTGCGTGAAAGACAGCAGAAGAAATATAATAAAAGGCAGCTACAAGACAAAAGATAAAATGCTTCTTAATTCATCTCCTGATATAACAGGGGCTTCGTTTGTTGTTTCTGCTATCCGCCATATCGATATTTGCATCGCAGCAGAACTCAGCAACGACACGTAAGATCTAAACCCTAAGCCCTAAACCCTAAACCCTAAACCCTAAACCCTAAACGCTAGGCCCTCGTCGCAGACCCCTAGGCTTCACATCCTAAACCCCTTTAGGCAGTTGTTGATGTCTCTTCAAGAGATGCAAAAGGACGAGGATTTTCTTTGGCGCAAAGTGCGGCGAATTATAATGGAGTGTATATGCAGCTTTGGGGTGTATATGCAGCTTTGCAGCTGTGGGGTGTATATACAATTTGCATGCGTTTAATTTTGTTTATTTCATTCTGTTTTTGACTAAAGTGCTATGTAGTAAGTTGTTTTTTTGTTTTGTTTGTTTTGTTTTGTTTTGTCGTTCATCTGCTACTTTCCTTTCGTTTATTTGTCTGTTTGTTTCTGTTTGTTTATTTATTTGTTTGTTTTTGTCTCTACTTCCCTCTGTTCGCTTTGTTGACTCCTTTAATTAAACTTCTTTTGTAGGTGTTTAGCAGCAAAAGCCCTCGTTGTATGCTGACAGAGGAGCAGCGGCGAGCTTCTGCTGCGCTGTTTTCTTGCTTTGTTGTCTCTAATGACTCCTCTACTTTGTGGAGATTAATAAACAAAGAATTATCTATTTCTTTTCAAGAGGCAGCCAGCAAACGTGCAGCACTCGCTGATCTCTTCCCTCGCATTGCCCGCTGGCAGGTAAGAAAAAAAAAAAAAATAATAAAATATAATAAAATAAAATTCAAATCAAATAAAATACAGATAAAATACAAATAAAATAAAGTAAAGCAAAGTAAGGTAAAGTAAATACAATAAAATAAAATTAAATAAAATAAAATAAAACAAGTGCAAGAAGAGTACAGTCTATGAGATTCATCCACCAATTAACGAAATACAAACAAACAAACAAATAAACAAACAAACAAACAAATAAACAAAACAAACAAATAAACAAACAAACAAAACAAACGAATAAACAAACAATAGCAATAAAAAAGCAAAAGCTTCTCTTTTGTATTTATTGTACAATTGCTTTAGGAAGAGATTATCGTGGATGTCTTAGCGAAGAGGGCGAAGGTGAAAATATATATATATATGTATATTAGTTTCTTAGTATAAAATGAATGTTCGCCTAATAAAATAAAGTATATATGTTTATTTTATTTGTGCAAATACATCTAAGACAAACAATTTATTGCTGCAGCAAACTTCAAGAGAGCTGCTTGCTGCTGCAGAGCGCAGCAGCAGCGAAGGGGCCGTCATCTCCGTTCTGTAAGAAGAAAAGTCTTAAGATAATTGCATTTAATGTATTATATTCATTTTATTTTAATTAAATAAATTAATTTTAATTTGTTTTTATATTTCAAAGGGCGTGCATTCACCTTCTTGCTGCAGCAACAAAACGAAGACAACGCTGATTCTGCAAATAATAAAAGAAATAAGAGAATTGCTGCCTTATAAGGAAGATATATCTTTAATTGCATTGTAAGAAACAAAGATATATAATTATTATGAATCGTTATTATTATCTATTGCTTTTATTTATTATTTGCTGTACTTAATAATAATAATAACAATAATAATAACAATAATAATAGACTTTGTTTGCTTTTAAATACACAAATGTTTCAGAGAAGAAAATGTTTTTGTCTTCCAAGTCAAACAAAACAAAAAAGAAGAAAAAATTATGCAAATTGCGGGGTGTATATCTCGCGCTTGGTGAGGGTTTATAAAGAAAGAAGTATATATATTTAAAATATTAATAAATATATATATATTATCTTTGTTTATTTGTATATTTAATTATTTAATTCTCTTTATTTTATTTAATTTGGTCTTATCTTCAGGGCTCAGGTCTTCCCTTACAGCAACGGGCTGTACACTCTTCATCAATTTTTGATAGACAAACTTTCTTCTGTTTCTCTGGCTGATTTAATTTAATTAAATGCATTTAAATTATTTAAATTAATTAATATTAAACCTTTTAATTAGTCTTTATTCAAATTTATATGCACACTTTACTCCTTTTCTATGCCGTCTATCAACAGCAGTACAAATGAAATATCTTTCATCTGTTTTCTTTATAAATTTATTTTTATTTTTGTTTGGTTTATATTTAAATAATTTATTTTAATTCTTTTTAATCTTTTTTTACTCTAATTAACTTCACTAGAAGCATTTTATGCATACATAATAACAATAATAATAGGAATAATAAATTGTAATAATAATTTTATAAAAATACTGAAGATGATAATAAATTAATAATATTTACTAAATATAAGCGATATTAATATTTATTATTATTAGACTTGTAATAGGAATACTACGCAGATATTAATTGTAATATTATTATTTTGTAAATTATAATAATGAAACAATACATCTGTATTATTATATATTAATAGTAATGCTATTTATTATTCTAATTATTATAATAATCAAACAATAATATCAGCATTCTTAACTGTATATTCCTAATAATTTTTCTTTCTGATTTTCATGTATAATTAAAAAACAAATATAATATTTATTTTCACAACACAAACATTTTACTTTCTATATAACACCCTTTCTATGAAGGCCGTTAGGCATATATATA
>NW_013547188.1:0-17873 GCF_000499425.1 Eimeria acervulina
TATATATATATACGTACATCTATATATGCATATATATATTACACCCAATGCATGCATGCGTGCATGCATACATGCATGCATGCGTGTTGGTGAGGCCCTCACCATTCTGTTTTTGCTTCTCCTCTGTTCTCTGCTGCGAGTTGTCTTAGCAGCCTAATTCAAACAAAGACAAAAAAGGAAGCCCCATTAAAATGCATGCAAAGCAATGAGAATATAACAAGAGAGACAGAAGCAACAGCAAACAAAACAAAGACAATCAAATAAACAAAGATAAATAAATAATCATAAAGAGACTGTCAGAGACCGGTGCGAAAAAAACATCAAAAAAAAGCTAACAAACTTCATTTAATATATATATATATATATGGTTTAAATAAATTTAATTAATTGAGATAATTTAAGCTAATTAGTTTACTGCAATCTATTAAATTAAACTTAATTTATTTAATATATTTTACTCCGGTTTATTTAATTCAATTACGTCGATTTAACTTAACATTATTTATACAACTTAATTTTATTTAAATTAATTAGAAGGCCCCCCAAGCAGCACTGGACCGTCAAAAAACATAATCTATAAAGAAGGAGAGAGACAATCGAAACAAAGAAAGGAGATAGAAGAGGCAATAAAAATTAATAAAGAAGATAAAAGACAGAGTAAAAAGCAAACAATTAAAAGAAGTAGCAAACGAATAAAGAAAGAAAAACAAGTAAAGACAAACAAATGAAACAATAAACAAAAAAGAAATAAACAAACAAATAAACAAAGAAAAGAAAACAAGCAAAGAACAGATAAAAGAAAAAACAAACCAATAAACAAATAAAGAAAATAAATAAAAGCAAATAAAGAAAACAAACAACAAAACAAATAAAGAAAACAAGAGAAATACTTACTTAAATATTTGCATGCCATTGGTTAGCGCTGCATCTTCTTCTTCGGGGCTCATCTGACGGTCCAGAGTCGCCTGCACACTCAAACCCTAAACCCTAAACCCTAAACCCTAGACCCTAGAGCCTAAGCTCCAAGCATCATGTGCCCCGACAGAAAGAAGCAGCAAATCACACAGGCCGAAGAGCAGCAGCAGCAATAGCAGCAGCAGCAGAAGCAGTAACAGCAGCAGCAACCCGAGGGATAGAGTATTGAGGTGCTTTGCGTCGATTAGGGTTTAGGGTTTAGGGTTTAAGAGGGTTTATTACCGCAAAGGCAGCCAGCACTGTGGTGTATTCCTCCAGCAACGCCTGCGCTTCTTCCGTAGTGAGGCAGCAAGCCCCAGCAGCAGCAATGCGGCGAGCAAACTTCAGGCCACTGCAGCAGCAGCAGCAGCAGCAGCAGCAGCAGCAGCAGCAGCAGCAGTTCAGGAGACTCATCGGCAGAGACAGATGAATGCACTTAACTGGAGACAAACAAAACAAACCAAAACAAACAAAACGAACAGAAGGACGAGCTGAAGCGCAGCAAACGAACAGTTGTCTCCTTACTCTAACAGCGCTTGAGGGTTTGCTGCTGCAGCACGCGTAACAGCAAAAGCAAAACGAAGAGACGGCCCCATCCACTGCAGCAGTCTCCTCGCTCCTTCCTTCCCTGCACCAGAGGCTAAACCCCCCAACATACTCAACACCCACCGAACCTGCAGCAGCAGCAGCAGCAGCAGTGGTAGCGGAAGGAGCACGGCAGAAGCAGCAGCAGCAGAAACAGCAACGGCAGCAGCAGCAGCAGCAGAAAGAAATAATACTCTGCAATCAAAATCTCCACGTAAAATAATATGAAAGAAGAAACAACCTAAACCCTAAACCCTAAACCCTGATAAGAATGAATGTGACGAAACCAGCAGCAATAAACAAAGACAGGTTCATCGATCTCCGCAGCAAAAACCCTAGAAGGAGCTGTCTGTACACCTGAACTGTCTTTGTTTACAGAAAACCCCAGCGGTCTCTGCTTCTGCTGCTGCTGCTTCTGCTGCCTCTGCTGCTGCTTGCTACCTAATTGGAGCACTATATCATCTTAAACGGAGACAGCCCTGGAACGAAGGAGTGGGGGCAGTGCTGAAGCTGCTGCTGAGGTGTACAGACAGCTGCTCGTGCTGCAGTAGGCTTACCGCTTGTATAGGGAGAGGCTGCGCAGCCTCCGCTGCTGCTGCTGCTGCCTGCAGCACTCCGAGGCCCACGCTGCAGCGCTGCAGCAAAGCAGCTGTTCGTGCCGTTGCAACTTCATCGCTGAGCATAGTTCCACTTCGCATGAACGGCGGCTGTTGCTGCTGCTGCTGCTGCTGCTGCTGCTGCTGCTGCTGGGCCACGTGCTTCTTCGCGAGGCCCCACAACTGTTCTGAGGGAGCAGCAGCAGCAGCAAAAGCAGCAAAGACACTGGAGCAGCTTTGACTGGATAGCTGCCGCAGGGCTATGATGCTGCTGTTGCTGCTGCTGTTGCTGTTGCTGTCTGCAGAGGGCGGGTTGCTAGAGGCAACAGCAGCAGCTGCTGCTGTTGCTGTTGCTGCTGGCTGCAGCAACCCAGCGCAGCAGCTGCAGCAAGCATCAAGAAGGGACTGGAAAGCCCCACACTCCCATAGGTAGGCGCAGCACGGGTTGCGGGTATCGGCGAAGCTGCATGTACACCCCAACAGCAGCATCAGCAGCAGCAACAGCAGCAGCAAATAGCCAAGGGTGTCTCTAAGCCTCTAATTGCCTTACACCGCATAAACAAACACATAAGAGGAGCCCCCCGTGTACTGTGCGCAGCTGCTCCCCAATGCATGCAATCAATCTGCTATGCATTAATATACATAAATAATAAATATACAAACATATATATATATATATATTAATAACACAGAAATATCCCCTTATATGCACTCTATCCATATATATATATATATGCATACATGTATATATATATATATATATACATGTATATAAATACATATATATATATATGTACATCTATATGCATATATATATATATATATACATATAGACATATGCATGTAGGTCTCTAATAACCTTTGCGTTCAATGAATGGACATAAATCTGCACGAATGTCTCCACTTTGCGGTGTACGTACACCCTAAAAGTGCGGGCGCATGCAACGCTTAGCGCGGGGTGTTGTGGGGCTGCGAGGAGACAGTCGGCAGCAATGGAGGCCCCTGCATTCAGCACTTTGAGGCCTCCTTCTGTGCATGCAGACAGACAAACAAACAAACAAAGCCCCAAATATTGCAGTGCTGTTCCCCACGCATGCATGCACGCATGCATGCATGCAGAAACTAGAGGTGGACGTAGAGATACAACTGTCAAATGTTTAGAGTTGAAGTTCCTGGATTAGGTTTAAGGGTTTAGGGTTTCGGTTTGAGGGTTTAGGGTATAGGCTTAAGGGCTTAGAGTTTAGGTTTCCAAGGGTTTAGAATTTAGAGTTGAGGGTTTAGCGTTTAAGCGCTAAGGGTTTCGGCTTGAGGGTTTAGGGTTTAAGGGTTTAGATTTGAGGGTTTATGGTTTCGTTTTGAATGCAGAAAGGGTTTAGGGTTTCGGTTCAAGGGTTTAATGTCTAGATTTGGGGGTTTAGGGTTTAGGGTTTCTGAGGGTACCTGGCAGCAGCAATTCTTCTAATCGAGGTCTTGCAAGTCTCTCTTTAAAAAGATATGCTTTTGCTACAAGAGAAATTACTCCTAAACCAACCTCTAAAATAACAGGAGAAGGTAGCTGCTGCTGCGCCTGCAGCAGCAGCAGTTGCTGCTGCTGCTGCTGCTTCTCCTGTGGAGTTGCTGCAGCAGCAGCAGCGGATGCTGCTGCTGCTGCTGATGCTGCTGCTGCTGCCTTCAAAGCAGCTGTCTCCGCCTCAAGTAACGAGAACACTGCCGCAAGTAGACGCAAGAGCTGCGCATACACCCGAGGCCCCACAAGCTGGCTTTGCATGCAGGAATTGGAATCAAGACAAAATCGCAACAGATAAACAAACTAAACAACAACGGCACCACTGGGGGCTTTGTACATGCATGCAGGCATGCGTGCATACAGCAACTAAATGCATGCAGCAGTTTGATGCATGCATGGAGATGCATGGGTTTACGAAAAGAATGTTACTAAGAGATAGAAGACAGAGCAGCAGAGACAGTTTCTATCGGGACTGTCTCTGCTGCTCCATCGGAGAAAAAGGAGACACCAAAGATAAAGAGACAAAAGGAGACAAAAGGACGCACAAGGAGACAAAGAGGAGACACAGGGAGATAAAAGGAGACAGAAGAAGACGAAAGGAGACAGAAGAAGACGAAGGAGACAGAAGGAGACAGAAGAAGACAAAAGGAGACAGCAGCAGAATCTCACTTGTGTTTGTGCTTCATCGTCTTGGAGTATTTGCTTTGGGGGAGCCAAGCGATGGTTTGCTAAGGCCTCAGGGCCCTGATGAGTTGCTATGAGTAGCTGTACATACAGCAGAAGCCAGTGCTGCTGCTGCTGCTGCTGCTGCAGCGCAGCAAGCTGCGCCCTCATTTGTTGCAAGTTTGCTGTTGGGGGTGTTGCCGCTGCGAGTACGGCTTCTCTGGCCTGCTGCTGCAGCAGCAGCAGCTGCTGCTGCTGCGCTGCTGCTGCTGCTATTGCCCTAGCAGGAGCAGCAAATGCTATTTGAGATAAGGATTTTAATAAGTCATATAACTGAGACCCTCCGTGTACACTAAACAAAACACCTTTTCTTTTCTTTTCATCTCCTGCCTCCCCTTCATCCTCGCGCTGGCTGCATGCATTTAAACCCCTGCGTACAATAAAACCAAGCATAAAAAGTATATTATATTATATTATATTATATTATATTATATTATATTATATTATATTATATTATATTATATTATATTATTGTATTAAATTATATTATATTGTATGCATGTATATGCTTATATGTAGATATGCATTTGTAGTCACTTCACTTTGTTTATTTATAAATACGTTTTATTATTTTAATGCTCTAACTTTTTATTTCCTTGAGGGTTTGTCTACAAAAAAAGGAGACAAACCCTCAACTAGAATTTGTCTGTCTCCTCGCCAGTTAAAGAGAGACAGAAAGCAATTAAAAAGGTGTTCTACCGGTTTAGGGTTTAGGGTTTAGGGTTTACTTGTGTACGAAGGCCTCAACTAGCAACGCAGACGCATCCCTAAAGGCATGCCACCATGGTGTATCAGCTAGCCTAGTTTGCTGCTGCTGCTGCTGCTCAGGCGGCAGCAGCGGGGTGTCTGCAGCAAGCAGCAAGCGCGAAGCCCAGGAGCTCCAAGCTCGCAGCAGCAGCGCCAGTGCTTCTGCTGCTACGGGGGCCTCAGCAGAGGGCCCTGCAGCAGCAGCAAGCAGCCCCAAGCCAAGTCTGCATGCATGCACAAGGAGACACAAAAAGAGGAGGCAGGAGATACACCAGAAGAAGTAGAACAAAAGAGAGACAGTATATACACCGCAATGTTTGCTGCTGCCGTGGCCCCGTCTGACTGTCTCTCTTGGGGGGCATTTCTGTCTCCTTTGCATGCAGCAAGCACCGTCTCTCTCAGCTAATACAAGAGGAGATAAAAGAAGAAAAAATAAACAATACAAAGAGACAAGCAAACACCGAACCAGAGACAGCAAACACAGTGCATGCATGCATCTATGCTCCGGAGGCGTCGTTAGCAGCAGCAGGCTGCTGCTCTTGCTGCTTTTGCTGTTACCCTTGGTGCTGCTTCTGCTGTTCGTGCCGCTGCTGGTGCTGCTGCTGTTGCTCTTTCTGCTGCTGCTGCTGCTGCTGCTTCTTACCTAGCCAGTAAAGGAGAGGCTCTGAATGATAAATGTGCGAAGAGGATTTCTGGCAGCGCCTCAATGCAATCTGCAGCAGCAAAACAGCGAAAACAGCAGCAGATCAATGCTGTAGTCCCACTTCCTCTCCCGTTTCCTATATATATATATATGAACATATATAAATATATATGTATATATATGTACATAAATGCACGTATATAAATATATATGTATATATATGTATATTATATATATGTCATGTATACACAATGCAGCCATATGTAATTCCATATAAATATATGTCTGGATATACATACATATATTATATACACATGCATATAATAAATATAATTCTATATATGTATGAATGAAAAGCCACACGAAGAGGGGGGTTTCAAAGGGCTCCTAAGGAGCCCCGTGAGGCCAGGGGGCCCCTCTGACCATGGGGGCCCCTAAGGCCCCCTTCTGGGGTCCCCAGGGCCCCATCAGGGCCCGGAGAGGGCCCTCTTAGGGACCCGCTAGGGGCTCCCCAGGGCCCCCTGAGGGCCCCCTTAAGGGCCACCTCAGGGCCCCCCTTTTAGAGGCCCCCTTAGGGGCCCCTTCAAGGGCCTCCTTAGGGGCCCCCTTCGAGGCCAACTCAGGGGCCCCCTTTAGGGGCCCCCTTCACCTTTTTTTGCATTGCGTCCTGTTTATTTGTGTTGATTTATTTTTTATTTATTTGTTCGGCTTTTAGTTACCTGCAACATTTGCGAGAGCTGCGCACAAGTCCTGCACCTCTTCTAGTTCCGGCAAAGACGGGGGGGGCCCCTGGGTTTGCTGCGGGGTTGTTGGGGGCCCCTGGGGGCCCCCTGGGGTCTCAGGGGGCCCCGGAAGGCGCTGATAGAAGGCAGAAGTCTCTATAAGATCGAGCAGCACCTGCAGCAAAGGTATATACACTAGCTGCGTCAATCTTTGTTTCTTAGAACGGCCTACAGGGCCTGAATAACTCTTCTTAAGAGGAAGCGTTGCTGCTGATGCATCGTTGCTGCTGCTGCTGTTTGTCTCTGTGTCTCCTCCTGTATCCCCCGCCAGCAACGCGTCTGCCATAGCTATTGGTCTAAACTTTGCTATTCGCTGCAGCAGGTAGCGGCAGGTTGCAAACAGCTCCGCTTCTTGCTGCTGCTGCTGCTGCTGCATTTCGCGCAGCAATTTGTACAGACGCAGCACGAGAACAAACAATCCCTCTTGCTGCTGCAGCGGAGACACAAGCGGCGGCGCATGTCCTCCTGGGCCAGGAGCAGCAGCAGCACCTGCTGCTGCTCCAGTCCCTGCAGCAGCAGCAGCAGCAGCTGCTGCTGCTGCTGCTTGAGGGAAGAAGACAGGGATCCACTCTGCAGGAGGAGTCAGAGACAATTCATCTACGCTCGAAATCCTCAGCAGCAAATGCCCAAAGCTCCAGGAGCAAACTGTCTCTATCACTTGTAAGATGCCAGCTGCACGTACACCCCAACACACAAATGCATGCATGCAGAGAATATAAATAACTACCGAAGTCTCCGCACCGGCCCCCGCATACAAACCCTAAATTAAACTACAGTCAGTGCTGCAAACAAAACAAATCCAGCAAACCCCCCAGCAGCAACTGATCTGCTCCTGCTGCTACTGCTGCTGTTGCTGCTGCTGCTGCTGCTGCAGGCGCAGCAGCAGGAACACGCGAGGAGGTAGGCTATGCCTGCAGCAGTAACGCAGCAGCAGCAGCAGAAGCAAACAAGCAGCCGGTTTAGGGCCCCCTTACCTATCTCCTCTTTGCATGCACCTTGCGGTGTGGGGTTGTCTAATATATACTGCAGCCGCTGCAGCACAAACGCCAGGAGCGGCAGCAGCAGCTGCTGCTGGAAAGAGCGGCAGCAAGCAGCGTGCTGCTGCAGAGACAGATGCATCCCTTGCTGCTGCTGCAGCTGCATCTCCTGCGCTGTCTCTGACAGCAGAGACATCCAGAACAGAGGGATAGGCTCAGCAAAACCCTTCGCAACCACCTGCAGCAACAGCAGCAGCAGCAGCAGAAGCAGCAGAAGCAACATATACATATATATTTATATAGGAGACACTAAACAAACGAAAGGAGACACTGAAGAAGAGACAAAAGGAGACAGTAAACAAACCTCCATAAGAATTTGCTTCAGGGAGTTCAAGAAGACCGACGGCTCCGTCGCTAAGCCCTTTTTAGCTAAGCAGCAAAATGCATGCGACAGCTGCCGCTCCCCACTGCCTGCAGCAGCAGCAGCAGCAATAGCAGCAGCAGTAGCAGCAACAGAAGCGTTAGTATGAGGAGCAGCATTAACAGGAGCAACAGCAGCAGTAGTACCTGCATCTACAGCAACCGCAGCAACGCCACGAACATCAGCAACAGCAGCAGCAGCAGCAGAAGCAGCAGCAACAAGAGCAGCAACAGCAGCAGCAGCGGTTCTGTTTGTGATTACAAAAGAAGACAGGCCCTAAAAGGCTGCTTACCCTTGATGCCTGCTGCTGCCTTTTGCTGCAAAAGCAGCACAGAGTTCGACATTAGCTGCTGCATGCGCTGTACGTACAGCTGGAGGGCCTCTGCTGCTGCTGCTGCTGCTTGACCTGCTGCTGCTGCTGCTTCACCCGCAGGAGCAGCAGCCAGACGCTTCTTTGCTGCTGCTGCTGCTGCAATTCGAGCGTTCCAGTGCCACAGCGCTGCAGCAAGACTTCACACGCTAAACCCTAAGCCCTAAGCCCTAAACCCTAAACCCTAAACCCCAGGCCCTAAGCCCTAATTTATAAGCCCTAAAAGCTAACTAAACCCTAAACCCTAAACCCTAAACCCTAAATTCTTGGCCTACCGGCGCTGCGGAGAAGGACAGCAGCCACCGTAGCAGCAGCAGGATCGGGTGTTGCTTCGATTATAGAAAGACAGAATGCCGTGCAGTCTTCTTGCTGCTGCTGCAGCCGCTGCAGCAGCTGCTGCGCCCTGTGTCTGTTGCTGCTGTCTGTAGACTGCAGCGCAGCAACGACATCTTCGAATTCAGCAGGGGTAGGGAGAGGCGCAGCAGCAGCAGCAGAAGCAGGAGCAGCAGCAGCAGCCATGATGCTGATTGAAGTATACAGAAGGAGACAGTTAGGTGTTGCTCGTGTGTCTCCTCTGCTGCAACTCGTGTAGCAAGAAGACAGAAGGGCTAGCAGCAGCAGCAGCAGCTGCTGCTGCTGCTGAACTCCAGGAGGAGGCGGTGAAGCTGCTCGGTGGCTGCTGTCTGTAGACCTGCAGCAGCAGCAGCAGCAGCAGGAGCAGCAGCAGGAGCAGCAGCAGGAGCGGAAGGGCTAGTAATGGCTGGCTAGGAGCCTCAAGAAGGAGACAGTTTATTGTGAATTGTTTGCTGCTTATTAAATTGCTTTTTATATTTTACCTTCTTCATAACAATTATTATAAAACCCTAAAAGCCTATAAAACAAACAATAAGGAGAAGAGCTTGCTGTCCGTACACCTCAATGTGGAGTACTGTGAGTCTGCATGCGCTAGCAGCAGCAGCAGCAGCAGCTGCAGCAGCAGCAGCAGCAGCAACATATTTGTATAGAAATATTCGAATAATTCATTTTCAAAAGAATTTTTAGACAGTAAATAATATAGTTATTATTATTATCTCATTTAAATTACTCAGGTAAGGGTATTAAGAGAGATATACAGGATAAACTCCAAAGAAACAACAGAAAACCCTTGCTGCTCGTGGCTGGTGTGAATGAACAGATCTGCTGCTGTTCGTACAGCTGTACATACACCTCATTGCAAACCCTAAACCCTAAACCCTAAACCCTCAAGTGAGCTTCATTCAGAACACCTTGAAGATACAACGCCACACAGTGTCCCTCTCCAGTGGTCTAGGGTTTGGCTGGGGTTTAGGGTTTACGGTTTGGAGTTTAGGGTTCAGGGTTTAGGGCTTTGAAGGGCTGAGGGTTTTGCTGATCGGAGGGTTTAGGGCTTCATACCTGTAGTACTAAAGGACGTGAAGCACTAAATCGTGGTTTAGGGTTTAGGGTCTAATACTTAGGGTTTAGGGTCTACTAGTACTTAGGGTTTAGGGTCTAAGGCCTAGTACTTAGGGTTTGGGGTTTAGGGTTTAGGGTTTAGGGTTTAGGGTTTAGGGCGGAGGGCGGTTGAGGGAATGAAGTCTCGAGGGTTTTGGGTTTAAAGGCTCATTATTATGTAACCAAAAAGTGCTTAAGGCTTTTAAAGTGAAGTGGATTAGGGTTTAGGGTTTAGGGTTTGAGGAGATAGAGACAATGCATAAAAAGGAGACCCTTTATCTTCCTTTTTCTTATGTTGGCTTTTGCTGCCTCTGGCTGTGTTGTTGGGGTTTGTCTCAGCCTTAATACTGGTATTATTATTGTTCTTTTATTATTATTATTATTATTTTATTACTATTATTTTTATTTTTATTAACAGAGACTGTGGAGCCTAAACCATAAACCCTAAACCCTAAACTCGAGATGGCGTTCGGGCTGTTGTTTCCTTTCTCTGGCAAGCGAGGGTTTCAGTGTTCAGCGCTAAAAGCCTCTAGGGTTTAGGGTTTAGACGAGGGGGGTTAGGGTTTCTGAGGTGAGGGTTTAGGGTTTAGGGTTTAGGGTCGCAGCTGCTATTCTCTCGGCCCACACAGCACTTGGGCTTTCCTTTCTCCAGACGCAACCCACACGTCTCTTGTCCTCGCTAGTTCGCTAGCTAGCTATCTAGCTATCTAGCTAGCTATCTAGCTATCTAGCTAGCTAGCTAGCTAACTGTCCATCTGGCTAGCTAGCCGGTTAACTAGGCAGCAAGCTAGCTGGCCAGGTAGCCAGCTAGCCAACCAGATAGCTAGCTAGCCAACAAAATAGCTAGCAAAGAATGAAGCTAGCCAGCTAACAAGCAAACTAGCTAGCTAATAATGAAGCTAGCTAGCTAGCAAGCAAACTAGCTAGCTAAGAATGGAGCTAGCTAGCTGAGCAGAGAACCAGCTAGCTCAGAATGAAGCTAGCTAGCTAGGAAGAAAACCAGCTAGCTACGAATGAAGCTAGCTAGCTAACAAGAAAACCAGCTGGCTAAGAAGGAGACAAACGCAGTGTCTCTATCTCCTTCCTGCATGATGGAGGCCCCTAATAGCAGCAGCAACAGAGCTAAAGGCATAGCAACAGAAGCAGCAGAACGTGCTGCTGATGCTGCTGCTGCTGCTGCTGCTGCCTCTATTGCTGCTGCTGCTGCTTCTATTGCTGCTGCTGCTGCTGCTTCTATTGCTGCTGCTGCTGCTTCTATAGCTGCTGCTGCTGCTACTATTGCTGCTGCTGCTGCTACTATTGCTGCTGCTGCTGCTACTATTGCTGCTGCTGCTGCTTCTATTGCTGCTACTGCTGCTTCTATTGCTGCTGCTGCTGCTCCTATTGCTGCTGCTGCTGCTGTGGAGCGTGTATTTCTGTCTCTTCTTCTCCCAGGTGTCTCCTCCTGTCCCTGTTCGATAAGCCTTACTGACAGCAAGCAAATCTCCATGTACATACACCGCACGTTATATAATAACAACAAATCCACGCATATGTCTCTATAAACCCCTTATCTGCCTCTTTAGGGCAAAACTAGACAAGGAGAGAGCCTAGAAGAGAAACTCTTCTCAGCACACAATAGGCAAGATGTCTGCGACAAAAGAAGATGCCCCAAAGGAGACAGCAAAGGAGACAGCTGCTGCTGTCTCCTTTGCTGTCTATCGAGACA
Organism: Eimeria acervulina; assembly: GCF_000499425.1. Lineage (NCBI taxonomy): Eukaryota > Apicomplexa > Conoidasida > Eucoccidiorida > Eimeriidae > Eimeria > Eimeria acervulina. The sequence goes on from NW_013547188.1 coordinate 11,466, forward strand.
ACTAATGAGACAGCAGCAGCTGTCTCCTGTTCCGTCTATCAAGACAACAAAGGAGACAGCAGCTGCAGCAGCTCTCTCCCCTTCTGTCTATCTAGACAACAAAAAAGAGAACAGCAGCTGTCTCCTTTTCTGTCTATCGAGGCAACAAAGGAGGCAACAGCTGTCTCCTGTTCTGTCTAGCTAGAGAACAAAGGAGACAGCAGCTGTCTCCTCTGCTGTCTCTCTAGAGAACAAAGGAGACAGCATTAACCTCCTTCCTCCCTCCTTCTTTAGGGCCTCCAAGGTGCGGGAGGGCTTCGGGAGCCGACTGTAGCGCTTTTCGTTGGCGAGCGCCTTCTCGTAGAGGAAGAGAGGGACTGCTGCCGCACTGGGCCTCGTCCTGTTATGCTCGTCCTAGGGAGTCGTGGCGGCACCAGGGTCCCTGCTGATGCTGGAGCAGCAGCAGAAGAAGCAGCCGCAGAAGAAGCAGCAGCAGAAGAAGCAGCAGAAGGGCTTACAGTAGATCCTCGACGCCGAGGTTGCGCAGAAGAACCTGCAGGACTCCGCTGAGTAGAGAGAACAGGAACCCTCCTTGGGATCCCCGTTCCCCCGGGGCGTGTCGATAAGGGCTTTGAAGGCGATCCCGATCCCCCAAACGATCCCGATCCCTGTCGCGTTCCCCGCGATATTGACCCCACACCTGGCCTCGCAGGAGATCCTCGTGGACCCGTTCTCGAAGACGGCGATCCCGATCCCTGAATTGGTTTCCGCACACCCGCTCCCGGTCGCGATCCCGATCCCGATCCCGATCCCGATCCCGATCCCGATCCCGATCCCGACGCTGTGAGTTCTGAATTTCTCCTGAAGGGCGAAGCAATGTCGTCTACAGAGTTCAAATCAAAGTCAGAAGGGAAAAACCCCTGAGGATAAGTGGGGCTAGCAGTGCCACTAGAGCTTGGTGTGGGGCTCAGTGGAGAGAATGGGGACCCTGGGGATCGTGGGGATCGCGGGGATCGCGGGGATCGTGGGGATCGTGGGGAATCATCTCCAGGCAGAAGGCTTTCTTCTTGCTCCTCAATGCCGAGACGACCCGGAATACGCATGCTTTCCCCTGTCTCCTCCCCTACAGCTCCTGCTGTCTCCTCCAAATCTGCTGTCTCCTCCTGTGCTGTTTCGTTCTCCGTTTCTCTCTCCTCCTCTGCTGTCTCCTGCTCGTACCCTGTTGCCACTCCCGCCTCCTCCCCCTGCGCTGTCTCCTTCTCCACTGCCTCCCTGTCCTTTCCTGTCTCCCCAGCTGTCTCCTTCTCCTCGTCTGTCTCCCTCTTTGCTGCTGTCTCCTTCTCCTTTTCTGTCTCCTCTCTTTGTGTCTCCTCCTGTTCTGGCTCCTCCTGTTCTGTGTCCTCTTCGTCTATTGTCTCCACGTCGTCCTCCGACTCCCCGCGTTTTGCTGCCGCTGCTGCTGCCTGCATAAGCAATTCGAAGTTCTCCTGAGGAGCCCCCCATCGGGGTCTGCTCCCTCTTGAAGGCGACTCAGGTTTGAAGGGATCCTCTGCTGTTCCTGTCTCCGACGATCCCGATCCCGTCTCCGACGATCCCGTTCCCGTCTCCAGCGATCCCGATCCCGATCCAGCTTCTGTCTCTGCCGATCCCGATCCCGCTCCCGATCCCGATCCCGTCTCCAACGATCCGGATCCCGATCCCGATCCCGATCCAGCTTCTGTCTCTGCCGATCCCGATCCCGATCCCGATCCCGATCCCTTTGCTGTTTCCGACGACTCCGATTCTGATTGTGCCTTCGCGGATGCAAAGGGGAGGAGACTAGGAATATCGTCTAAGTCCCACGACACCCTCTTCGGAACAAGCCAGCCTAAACTCGACAGCAGCTGCGCCCTGTGCTGCTCCCGATCCTCCTCCGCCTGCTGCTGCTGTTGCTGCTGCTGCTGTTGCTGCTGCTGCTGTTGCTGCTGCTGCTGTTGCTGCTGCTGCTGTTGCTGCTGCTGCTGTTGCTGTTGTTGCTGCTGTTGCTGTTGCTGCTGCTGTTGCTGTTGCTGCTGCTGCTTCTGTTGCTCCTGCTCCTGCTGCTGCTGTTGCTTTTTCTTTGTTTTGAGGTCTGGGGATGTCGATGGACGCACCTTCTTTGCTGCTCCAGGCTTTTTCTTTTTATGTTTGTGTTTTTCTTTGTCGCGATGAGAGCGCCGAAGGAAGCTTGCTGCGAAGTAGTCTTCCATTTGCTGCAGTACCTGAAGTAATTTGAGCTCTTTCTTCTCGGTATCAGCTAAGACATTGATTCGGGTTCGTCGTTCTACTTCCAGTGTCTCCTCTATCTCGCTGCCTCGTCCCCATTTCCTGAGGCGGCTGTTAGCAACCTCTAAAGCCTGCAGCAGCAGCTCTTGTGCTTCCTGAAACGAGTAGGATCTGTTGCAGCAGCGCAGCAGCTGCTCAATCTCTTTCAAATAGTGCTGCTGCCTTGCTGCCTCTTTAACTAAAGCACATAGAGGAGGGAAGGCAGCAAGAGAAGCCCCTTGAGGAGAAGGATATCGCTTCTCTGCTTCGTTTAGCTGCCGCAGCAGCACTAGAACTTGCTGCTCGGACTTCTGCTGCAGCCGCTGCAGCGCAGCAAGATCCTGCTGCGCCTGCAGCCTTCTACTATCTGCTATTTGCCGCAGCACGTCGGACTCTAATCCTGCTGCTATCTCATGCAAAAGCACTTCAGTACCTACCCCCTGCAGCTCCTCTAAAATGAATAAACGATCCCGCTGTCTCCTTGCTTCTGCTGCTGCATTTCTAGCAGCAAGAATATCGTTGCATGCACCTCGGACTGCAGCAACGTGATTCTGAAAATCAGGACAAGCAGAAAGTTGCTGCTGCAGCAGATTCTTTTCTGAAGCTGCTTGCCTCCACTGCTGCCGCAGCTGCCGCACCCCTCTCTTGAGGATGCGCTCCCATTGCTTGACACGTGCACCAAGGCGGATACGGAATTCAGAAGAAAATGCTGAAGGCATATGAATTGTCTCCTCTAGTATCTGAGGGAGACTCTGCACTTGCTTCTGCTTCTGCTGCACTAATGCTGCTGCTTCTTCTGCTGCTTCTCCCTTCGCTTGCTGATCCAGCACATCCAACTCCTCTAGCTGCTCCTGCTCCAGCTGCTGCAGTTGGAGCCTCGCAAGCAGCAGCTCCTGCTCTTCAGGCAGCAGCTGCTGCGCTGCTGCTGCGTCTTCAGGATCCAGCAGTTCCTGCAATTGAGTCTGTGTGGCGGAGGGATCTGTTAGCTGCAGCATGCGCTGCAGCAACTGCTGCAGCTGCTGGAGCTGCTGCTTCTGCTGCAGCAGTTGTTGTTGCTGCTGCTGCTGGGCTTCGCTGCTGTAGTTTTCCTCCAATAAGGCCAGGCGCTCCGCTCTGCTCTGCTGCAGCTGCAACTCTGTTTCCGCTATATCCTGCAGCAGCCCTGCTATCTCCTGCTGCTTATCGAAGTTCTGCTGCCTGCTCTCCCCCAGCTGCACCAGCAGGTTCTGGAGGTCTTGTTGCAGCTCCTCCAGCTCCTTCTGTAGCAGCTCTTCGGCAGCCTTCTCAGCTTCGCTTTTCGCGCTTGCTGCTGCTGCTGCGGCTGCTGCTGCTTCTGCTGTTGCGGCTACTTCTGCTTGCAGCTGCTCGACCTCTTCTCTACTTGTTTTTACTTCTTGCTGCAACATTATCAGGCGGTAAGTGTTCTCGCGCATTGTTCCTAAGGAAGGAGCAGCAGCGTGAAGGCTCCGCAGCAGCAGTTCTGTACGTGCATCTTCAGCTGCTAAAGCCTGCCCCATCTCCCTCAGGTGTTGCAGCATATATTGTGCTTCTGATACTGTTAATCCCTCTAATGCTTGTGCGGCTTCGTTCTGCAGCGCCAGTCTGTCTCTTTCCTGCAGCAGATCTTTCAGCCTCTGCTGCGCCTGAGCTGCTCCGGGGACGTCTATGCCTTGCATTGAGGCTAAGACCCTGACTTTGCTGCTGCGCTGGCGCTGCAGCAGCAACTCTTCTGCCCCATCCTGCATCTCTCCATATCGAAGAAGGTGCTGCAGCAGCTGTTGCTGCTCCTCTGTCGCTGCAGCATTCGCTTCCTCGTGTTTCTGCTGCAGTTGCAGCATCGCCGCAACTGTCTCCAGGTGACGGGGATCTATACGGTGCTGGCCGCCTACAGCATTTGCTGCCTGATTATTCTTCATAATCCTTGCTGCTTTTGCTGCAGCATATAAAAGAATCAGAAGAGACAGGAGAAGCGCCCCCCAAATTATATTAGGCTTGCGGATGTGTCTCCGAAGCAGCAGAACAGGGCTAGGTGCTGAGCTTGCTGCTGCTGCTGCTGCTGCTGCTGCACCATCTGCAGCAGCATCATCAGCATTAGCAACAGCACCATCAGCATCAGCATCAGCATCAGCAGCAGCAGCAGCAGGAGTATTGTCGCCATCATTGGGCGAAGCCACTGTTTCTAAGTCAGCTTTCTCCGTCGGCTGTCTCCCTTCATCCTGCTGCTGCAGCTGCTGCTCCTCCTGTGTCTGCAGCTCTGGCTGCGCCATGGAGACACCTGAGGAGACACCTGAGGGCCCCGAGGCCCCCAGGTGTCTCCTCACCTCACACTAACCACGCAAGAAAGAAGAGACACTACCCCACGCAGCAGCAGCAGCAGCAGCAGCAGCAGCAGCAGCAGCGGGGCCTGCTAAGGCTGCAATGGGGAAGGAGGAGAGTCCCTTGCAGACAGAAGAATGGCTTCAGCAATCAACAAACAAGTCCCTGAAAAAAGCAGCTGCGGCTTCTGCAGCCGCTACTGCCGCTGCTGCTGCTGCTGCTGCTGCTGCTGCTGCTGGTCACCCCTGCTCCTTTAGCAGCGCTGACAATGACAGCAGCAGCAGCAGCAACAACAGGAGCAGGAACAACAACAAACACGCTGCCCTTGCTGCTGGGAGGCCCCTTCTGATGCATATGGGGGCTTGATTGAAGAAGAGACAGAAGTTTATCTTTGTCTGTCTCTAAACAGCAGATAAAAGGAAACGCTAAAAGAAGAGACAGCGGAGGAGGGAAGGAGGCCCTCCTCTTCATATACACAAAAGAAAGAGGCACTGCCTTGTTTATTGAACCGCGCCTCCCCCACAACTAACTGCTGCTGCCGCTGCTGCCGCTGCTGTTGCTGTTGCTGCTGCTGCTATTGCTGCCACGGATACAGCAGCAGCTGGTGGTGCTGCTGCAGCTGCTGCAGCTGCTGCAGCTGCTGCAGCTGCCGCAGCTGCCGCAGCTTGTACCAGTCTAATCAATTTTCCTGCTGCTGCTGCTGCTGCTACGCCTGTTGCGGCAGCAGCAGCAGCAGCTGCTGCTGCGGCTGCTGCTCGCACGAGTGGAACGCTAGGGTCCCTAGGAGGTCTTCTATGGAGGCAGAAGGCCGCAGAATCCTCTAATATAATTGTTTATAATTAGTAAAAACAGAAATGAGAGTGCTCAGCAGAAATAGAAGCCTCAGGAGGTCGCCTACGGTGTACATACACCCCAAGGCTAGAGATGGACGGTCCCGATGCTGCGCTGCAGCAGCAGCAGCAGCAGCACCAGATGGTAGCCTGTGGGGCTCTGATAATTGCTAAGACTAAAGAGAAGATGTATTTTTGCTGCTGTGCTGGTGTTGCTGCCGCAGCAGCAGCAGCAGCAGCAGCACAGCGGGGCTGTAAGAAAGGAGACTACTGTCCCCTAGGGGAGCGTCTCCTGCATATAAAGCAGCAGAGAAGACTCAGACTCAACAGAATAAGAAGGCGAATAGATTAAAGAAGTCTCTAATTATTTCTTCGTTGTCTCTTTGCTGCATGGAAGAAGCACCAAAAAAGAAGAAGCCACTGACACGCTCAGGACCCTCTCTGCTCACCGCTAGCTAAACCCTAAACCCTAAACCCTAAACCCTAAACCCTAAACCCTAAACCCTAATCCTTAAATTCTAAACCCTAAACGTTAAGCCTTTTATTTCAAACCCCAAATTTTTATATTAGAACCCTAAAACCTAAACCCTAAACCCTAAACCCGTAGCACTCGTGCTGCTGTTCTAATACTAATCTTCCTCTATGGGGTTTAGGGTTTAGGGTTTAGGGTTTAGCGTAGCATAGCAACTAGGCGAGCAGCAGCAAAATAAACTACTTTCTGCTGCAGAAGCATTTTGTTTTTAGTTTCTTTACGGTTTTTCATCCTAATTATTAAGGTTTCTCTGCCAACAAAAGGAAAATAATAATAAATAACAGCAACACATGCATACATACACCACGGGGCTGATGCTTATACACCGCAAATATCTCAGTTCTGCATGCATTTCATATCTCTCTATTTGAAAATAAATTCGCTCTGCAACTGCCAGCATTATCCATCCATCCATACACTCCAACTATTGTATACAGCAGGAAGGCTTCTTCCTATAGAATATATATA
>NW_013547187.1:0-17500 GCF_000499425.1 Eimeria acervulina
GGTCGCCGGGCCCCGGTCACCTGGGCGCCAGCCATCACTTCCAACTGTCATATTTGTTGAAACGCAAACCCTAAACCCTAAACCCTAAACCCTAAACCCTAGAGCAATGAAGCTTAAGACATTTTATTTCATGGTCTAACTAAGAAGATGCATGCATTTCCTCTGCTCCTGCTTGAAGAACCATCGCCATACAACAAAACCCTAAACCCTAAACCCTAAACCCTAAATCCTAAACAGTAAGCATTAAACCTTAAACCCAAGAACCTAGACAATAAACTCTAAACACTAAACCCTAAACCCTAACCCGTAGGCCGAGTACTCTAAACCCAAACCCCTAAACCCTAAACCCTAAACCCTCATAGTATAATTTCTCGCTGCCGTACATCCACCTGTAAACACTAAACCCAAAGTGCCAAGCCGTATGCCGTCGGAGCTAAAACCCTAAACCCTAAACCCTAAACCCTAAACCCTAAACCCATGGCCCTCTATCTATCTTGGAGTTCATTGTAAACCCTAAACCCTAAACCCTAAACCCTAAACCCATGGCCCTCTATCTATCTTGGAGTTCATTGTTTGGGGCTTCTCTTTTCTTTTCTTCTTTATTTGTTTGTTTACTCTTTTTGTCTTTGTCTGTCTTTGCTTTTTTACTGCTTCTGTCTCTTCAGCCGGTTCTACTAACCCCAAACCCTAAACCCTAAACCCTAAACCCTAAACCATCCTTTTGCTGCTCTACAGGGAGGTGAGGAACGTAGTCTGCATATAGCATAAACCCTAAACCCTAAACCCTAAACCCTAAACCGTAATGCAGAAAGCTAATGCAAACTCTAAACCCTATGCAACCCCTAAACTTTCAACCCTAAACCCTAGCTGTAACCCTAAACCCTAAACCCTAAACCCTCAATAACGACAGCAACAACAGCGGCCTGTTTGTTTTTTAATACTGCTGCTGCTCTGTTTATAGAGGGATTGAGGTGTACATACAACTCAAGGATATATTTTTAATATAAAGACTTTAATATATTCATATATATTTATGTATATATTAATATTTATAAATAAACATATGTATGTATATATATTAAAATATATTTGTATGCATATAGGTAATATATATATACATATATATATATATACATATATATATACATATATATATATATTTATATATCTACATATATATAATTTATTTATTTATTTAAAGCGCAGACAAAATGTTGTAAATCCCCTGGCGACTTTGTTTGATTGTTTTATCTTTTAAATAAAATATATTAAATAAATAAATAAATAAATAAACAAATTAAATAAATAAATAAATAAATAAATAAAATAAATAAATAAATAAACAAATAGACAAATAAATAAATAAATAAAGAGTAGTTGTAAGTAAGAAATACTTGGGTATTTAGATAAAGGCTTTTTCTTTGTTTATATTTATACAAATTTAATCGCTGGCTGTCTCTTTCTTTTGTCTCCATTTAAATAAAATATTTTTATTCATCGCTTGTCTCTTCTTGCTACTATCTTTGCTCTAGTACTCTTTTAATTCATATATATATATATATATATACTTATATCTATATTTGTAAATATAGATATAACTATATATATATATATATGTTTGTGCATATATTTCTTTTTCTCTTTTTAATGATAATACTTTTCTTTTAAGTCTTCATAAACATACATATATGTAGATGAAGAGATAGATATATTTCTTTTCATGTCTCTTTTGAGTATATATATATATATATATATACATATATATGCATATACATATACATACAAATATATATACATATATATGTATATATATATATGCATTTACATATATATATATATATATATATGTATATATATGTATACATACATACATATATACATACATACATATATACATATATACATATATACATATATACATATATACATATATATATATATGTACATATATTTCTCTATCTTTTCTGCGGAAGAGACGTTTTCTTTCTTTAATCTTTTTAGAGTGGATATTAATTAATTGGTTGATTTATCTGTTTGTTTATTTGGTTGAAATATTATTATTTTTTTTTGTCTCTTAGAATATACTTGCGTTATATTGCGTTTCTTATTTTTGAGTTTTTATCTCTTTTCTCTGTTTCTTTTTAGATGGGCCTTTTGCTTTTACGCTTTTTAATTAAAATAGTTTGTATTTATTATATTTATTTTGAATAGAATATTATTTAGCTCTACATCTATTAATCTGCTGCGGGTCTTAGTGCTGCTGCGACGGACGTAACGATGAGACAGAGGTGGGGTGGCTTAATTTTCTTTTTTATTCTTTATATTTCTTTTGTTTATTTATTTTAATATAGTTTTTAATTGTTAGTTTATCTCTTTGTTTGTCTGTTTTAATCTGATGTCTTTATCGTGGGCCTAGGGGCTGTCTCCCTAGAAACCCGCTGGTTGGAGTGTACGTCTCTCTTCGGTTCTTTCTGTTCTTTTTTGTTCATTTATATTATTAATAATAAAAATTAATAAATATATAAATATAAATGCATAAAACAAGCAAAAAAAACCGGAAAATCAAGGAGGGGAGAGCCCCCCTAACAATCGTCTCCCTGCTGCTGCATCACCTGTCTTGGTGTTGCTGCTTGCAGCTGCTGCTGCTGCAGCAGCTGCTGCAGCAGCAGCAGCTGGGGATGGGAGGCGTCTGCGTCTGCGGGCATCATATGAATGTGTTTTCTTTTTTCTTTTTTCTTTTTAAATAATTATTTCTTTTTAATTACTTTCTGTCTTTCCCCTCTACCCCTGCCGCCTGCATCTTCCCCCAATGGCGTGGGACACACCCTCAGCAGCGGCACAGCCGGGAGCAGCAGCAGCAGCAGCAGTTGCTGCTGCTGGTGATTCATCTGCTGGAGAGGAAATCGTTCTGACTCTTACACCAGACCAAATAAAAGCAGCAATAAATGCGGGAACAGGTGATGCACCGCTTCCAGAAGGCTCCGGGCAAGTAGCAGGCGCGGAGGGGGCAGGGGAAGCTGGGGGGGAAGCCGCAGGAGGAGCAGCAGGGGAAGCAGAGGGTGAAGGCGCAGCAAATACTGGAGGAGCAGGAGAAGCTGCAGAAGGAGAATTGGAAAAGCAGCCAGTTGAGGGTTCTGATGTTGCAGCAGCAGGGTCAGTAGGAGGTTCAGCAGCTGCGAAGACAAGACGCCGCAATCTGCTTTTTGGAGCAATTATAGGAGGATTATTTGCTCTTATTGTGGCCATAATGGGAGGCATGCATCTCAGCAAAGTCAGAGGACCAGAAGGGGCGCAGCAGGTGACGCCACCGGGCCAGCCGGAAACTCAACAGCAGCCCGAACCACAACAGAGGTTGACTCCCCCTGCCTCGTAAATAATGTATTTGTGGGTAGGAGGTAATCCCAAAGATGTTGTGGATGCAAAAGGTGCGGCTACGTCTACGTGAGGCAGCCAGCAGCAGCAGCAGCAGCAGCTTCTGCTGCCGCTACTGCTGCTGCAGCACAGCGGCGCACCGTTCCGCTTTGCCACTCCAGAGTTGGAGTTTAATATCCACCGAATTGCTTAGCCTTCAATCAAGTCCTGGCTAGCCAGCTAGCTAGCTAGCTGCTAGTTAGCTTGAGGCATTCATTGTTCATTGCCTTGCTTACCGCTAGGCACGCGTTGTGTTGTTTAAAACAACAGAACAGCGAGACAGTGAAGGAATGACTTAACAACAACCAAACGCTTTTCTATTTGGACAGCTAGCTGGGACAACTGAGTGGGCGAAACACCTCCCTAGCTAGCTACTAGCTAGCTACCTACCTCCCTAGATAGCTGTATTATATAGGTATCGAGCCAGGTAGCCAGTGAGGTATATGTAGCACTACTAGTAGGGAGTTTGTAGGCGTGCCTTCGCGTCTTTTTAGTCGGAAACCCTAAACCCTAAACCCTCGACATAAAACCCTTTTTCTGTAGTTCTTTAAAAGAAGGGGTTTCTCCTCTACGCCTCTCTTCTCCCTCAGCAGCAGCAGAGAGGCAACTGCTTAACAACTCAATCCAAAGCAACGAACAGAAGTGCTGACTAGCAGTTATCTGGCTAGCTAGCACCTCCTCCAGTTAGCCACGCGCGAACAGCTCGCTAGCTACCTTGCTAGCCAGCCCATTCATTTACTACCTTGCTGTGTAACTACCCGGCCTGCTGCTGCTGCGCAGGCCCTCCCCCTAACTAGCTACCCAGCCAGCCAGCCAGCTAGCCACCTAGCTAGCCACTTAGCCAGCTAGGAGACATCAAGCGAAGAGATCCTCTCTGTCTCCGACGTCTGCCTCTTGCTGTTCAAGTTGAGTAAACTGCACAAAGTGCGCCGGCCTGAAGAAGCGAGAAAAGAGAAAAACAAATGAAGAAATATAGACGAGAGACGAAGGAACGTAGAAAAACGTAAAGGAGAGCAGCGTAAAGAGATAAATCTAGCAAGAAGATGCAATATAGCATAGTACAATGTAGGCCACGAGTGTGTATGTATGCAAGTATACAATAATATATATTCAAATATCTCTAACACGCCAATAATATATAATTATATTTAAACACAATGCATAATAAACAAACAATGTATAACACACATTGATATGCTGGGGAGATAGCACAAAGCAAACTGCAAAATAACAAAAGGAAACAAAATGAAAAAGAAACGACGAAACAAAAAGCAAACAATCGAAGGCATTCAAAACAAGCAAGCCAAACCAGCAAACAACAACAAAGCAAAGAAGAAACAAGCAAAACAAATAAACAAAAGGCAAGAGAGGAACGAGAAAGAATTTCAGCAGCACACAAATCGACAAAATTCCTAAACCGCAGACGAGCAGCAGCAGCAGCAGCAGCAGGAGCAGGAGCAACACCAACAACAGCAACATGAACACCAGAACCACCAGCAACGACAACAGCAGCAGCAGCAACAGCAGCATCAACAACAATAGATTACCTGTGTGTTTCATGGTAATAGTCCTTGGGTGTATCGAGTATGAGGTTGTATTTCATCGAAGGCGAGAACTTGACTCCCATAAAGTTATAATTCCAAATACCCCCTCCCTCAGCAGGGACAAGGAAGAAGCCTAAAAGAACATCTGATAATAACATCTGCACGCGCTCTGCATGTCCTTTTACGTAACCCGCGGGGTTCATAGTGCTATCCTGAGAAGAAAAACATAAATGCAACAAACCAAAGAAACTCAATAGACAAAACAAATACAAAAAGACATGCAATCGAGAAAAAGAGACAGAAATACATGGGAGACAACCAAAAATAAAATACAACAAACAAAAGGCTATATGCAACAACAATAAACACAAAACAACAAACAACTAAATAGACACGTCAAACAGGAAATAAGACAAGCAAAACCGACAAAACAAAAACACATACAAGCAAAGGACAGAAACAAAACACTATCACCAAAACATATCTTCGAAACAAATCATTAAGAGCGAGTTTTAATTCATTTAAATTGTGTTCACCCGTTGTTTCAACAAAAGGCAACGCCAACAACAAAGAGAAAGAACAACCAGCAACAAACCATAAAACCAAGAATACATCACAGATGGTATAACACGGAAAAAGCTGTACTCATGTTTGCACTCGTTTTAAAGCAGCACATTTATCAGCAATAAAGCACAAAAAAGACAAAAATGAATGATGCGTATTTAGCCGTATATTACTGTTTGCATTGAACGAGGCAAGAACAAGGAAGGAAGCTATAAATAGAATAGCATAGAAAAGGTCGGGTGTACTTATATATTAGAAAGTCACCAGTATCAAAAAAGGAAGCATGAAAAGAACGAAACGACAGGATGTGTTGTTTTTCAAGAAAAAAATTAATTACCTTGTTGGACTTTCCCCACTGATATCCTTGGGGTGTTAGTCTGTAAGCAGTGAGAGAGCAGCTACCAGGGGTGAATGCGCAAGTGATGACGACTGCAACATTTGCATCCCATGTTTTATTTTCATTTAATATCTTTGCATGAAGAAGAACATCTCTTGGTAGAAGTTGAGGATTCTCGTTCGGCTGGGTGTGGATCCATCCGAGAGGTTCAAGAGATGAAAGATACGGATGGGAAGGCAGCTGTTGAGGCAAGGAAACACCTTGATGACTTGCTACTTGAGGAGGAAGGACCATACATTTGATTTCTTTAACGTTTTGATTGTCTGGAGGTGAGATTCCGTATAAGAAAGCAGCGACTTGAGTTCTTAGATCTGCAATGGAAATGAATTTCTTCAACAGGTTCTTGGGCATGATGTACGTACACCCGGAGTCGACCACTTCATCGCTGTTCACGTACACATGTTGAGTCCTCAGATGTAAAGAAGATGCTGCAATAGCTCGCACTCTCCAATCGGTCTTCGAAGCGAAAACTTGTTGTTCATGAGGCGATTGAGTGGCCACGATGATCTCCTCTCCATGGATATTGACGCTCTTCGTTGTCGTTGAAGTCACCTGTTGTTGTTCTCTGGCCTGAGTTTCAATTTCTGCAATCTGCTGGCGCTGGAGCGAAGGAGGAGCGATTTCCATACCAAGTATGATATCTCGGATTTCGGATTGCGTAAGAGATGCAACATTTACGTTATTTTTCTTTGCATAATCTGCAAGAATCAAATCTTTTAATGTGACTTCAACATGAATCCATTCTTCATCCGTCAGGCTAGGCCAAATATGATGCGGCTGCGTTATCGTTGATTTGTTTGGTTTCAAAACGACCTTCGTTCTCTCCGTGTTCACTTGCAAAGCTCGGAGTAATAGAAGCATACGAGAGAATGCGGTATATGCAGAAATGGATTGAAGCCAATCATCAAATAAGTTGAACAAAACCATTTCTGGTTGAGTAGCCCGAAGAATCATATCTCCAAACTTCTCAATCTTCATCAACGCTTGGAATGGCAAATTCAACTCGCTTCCTTTAATCACGATGTTGGGGAAATCCAACAAATGCACCTCCAGAGGATCCAACATACCCTTTCGAGTTGCAATAATCTGCTTAGGCTGTTCTTCCACAGGAAGAGAACGAATCAAAGCCGCCACTTCTTCTGCTGTCTTCCAACGCGCCAATTGAGTTAAACGCTTCTGTCCAGCCCAAACAGATGTGTGGATGATCTTCAAGAACAATTGCCCTGTGAAAGCACAACACAAAATAAACAAACAAAAATGCAAATACAATAACAAATACATAAATATATTCATAATATATGGAAAACCAAGGGAATACAAATAATGCAAAAACGGAAATACACACAAAACAAATGATAAGGCATATATTCTATCATAATATATCCATATATGTATGTATATATATTCTGTATTATTTATATTATGCATAATATCCGTATATATATATAATATCTGAATGATGTGTATGAGTGCACTGACCTGTTCTTGGATTGAATATGAAGATGACCCCGTTGACGGGTTTGGTGGTAAGGTTGCCTTCAAAGGTCTTGTGGATGGTGACTCGGTAGACGTTGGTGTCGTCAATGAACCAAACTGTTTGATTGGAAAACAACTCTCCATAGTTCTGTGAGTTCAAATACGGCTCCGTAGGCTCTGATGAATACAGCTGCAAACCCTTTCGAATTCGTTCACGCAACACGTATAACGCAGGATTCGCCTGCAGCAGACACACCAACAAAAACAGCAGCAGCAACAGCAATGGGAAGGGAGCAGTGATATATAAATATGGGTTGTTGTATGTTGCTGCTTTGAACATAGGAATACGGGCAGCCACAGCAGCAATTGCAGCTGCGTTTCTTTTCCGAATTGGAAACAACAGCAGCGGAAGCAGCAACCTTATCATCAGCTCAGCATCCTCATCAGCAGCAAGCAGCAACAGCATTGTATGCTGACTTTCATGATTTTGTTCATGGCTCTTTGCATAAGAGGCTTGAGGCCTGGTAGCCAATGACCGAAGGCGGAGTGCAGATTATACGCCAAATCGATGCCAACCAATACGCCAGAAGGCGAAGGATAAATAGACATGTTGTCGGTGGTGTAATCCAAAAACTTTGAACGCACGTAACGCTCAATGTCGTGGCTGTCGTAGTCACCCCAACGCAGCTGTACGTCCAGCCTATGCAAAAACCAAATTCAAATTCAATTTGAATTAAATACAATGGAAATATTAAACGCAATCTCAATAAAAATTGAGTATTCGCTTAAATAACGTCCCACATGCATGCCCAGCTAACAAAACGTTAATCAAATTCAATTCAAATTCATGTCCAAATTGAAAAGAATTCAAACGTAAGTCAAAAAATTATGAAGACAAGCACAAATACAAATAAAATGCCACTGCACGTTTAGCCAAAATACAAATTCAGTAAATACAGCAGCAGCAGAAACAACAGTATTCGCAGCAGCAGCAGCAGCAGCACCACTCGCTGCGGCAGCAGCAGCAGCAGGAAAGTACCAGTGTTTGGTTGCCGTGGCGCCTTCCATAACATCTTTTGCTTCGGCGAGAAGAGAGGGTTTTGAGATAGGCCATTTGTAGGAAGCAAACAACAAAATATCAGCACAAGAAGAATTCATCTTGTACGACTTGCGCGGGTGAATTGTTTCCTTCTGAACCATCTCCACCTCCAGAGAATCCAACTCCATGTCAAAGACCTACACATAAACCCTAAACCCTAAACCCTAAACCCTAAACCAGAAGAAACGGACAACTGACGAACGCGCGGCAGATATTGAGTAGTCAAACACGACACACATCAATGAAAATAAAACCGTGCAATAAACAGCATGTAGGGTTTAGGGTTTGCTGAGATGGTCTCCGGCTTGATGGTAGGGTTTAGGGTTTGATGCTAGGGTTTAGGGTTTGGGCGTCAGGTGTGTAATGAGAAGATTTGTTTCTTTCAAGGAAGACGCCTACGGCGACCCCTCCAAATTAGCATGACTGTACAGTCATCCTTGCCCGTAAACCCTAAACCCTAAGCCCTAAACCCTACCTCTACCCTAAACCCTAAACCCCAACCAAACCAAGAGCACAAAAGGTGACGGCAAAAAATGCAAACAACACAAGCCCGTGGGAAATTGGCCTCATAAACCCTACTAACCGTAAACCCCAAACCCTAAACCCTAAACCCTAAACCCTAAACACTATCTCCCTACCTGACACAAGTCCATGACAATAGATTCATGAACCTTCTGCCAGAGATGGGCTCTGAATATCTGAATCAAAGAAATCTTCAGAGTCGGAATCTTCCCGTGCATGAAGATACCAGTCAAGTCCAGTTGCACCTGAACATGCACCCCAAATCCTAAACCCTAAACCCTAAACCCACGTCCACAGCCTCCCAAGGCCGCATCCATCCATGTCGCTCCTTGCCCGTATGTACACCGCCCAGCACAAACCCTAAACCCTAAACCCTAGAGCCCTGCTGACCTGGAAACCAACGTAGACGTTCGCTCTGTTGATGGTGGGAGACCACCAGAGAGTAAATCTTCTGTTTGGAATTTGGTTAAGTCCAGACCTCTGCGCATTCGTCAGCTTCTTGTACTTCATACTCTCTTCAAACCTGAACACCATACACACCTAAACCCTACAAGCCTTAAACCCTAAAACCCTAAACCCTAAAACCCTGAAAAGCCTCAGAAAACCCTAAGAGCCCTACACCGTAAAACACTTAGCCCCGCGAAACCTGAAGCCCCTAAAACCCTGAACCCTACACCCTAGTGCGCCCACTAAACCCTAAACCCTAAACCCTAAGACCTGCTGCACCCCTAATCTAAACCCCTTTCCCTCTGAAAGTCGTAAACCCTAAACCCTAGACCCTAGATCCAAAACCCAAAACCCTAGACTGTAAACCGTATGCCTTTAGCATTGGCTTACCCTGAAGCTTTTTCCCAGAAGAGACCTTCCCAAGTAGGGAAGTACGTTCCTTTGAAGAGAGTGTGCTCTAATATACCTTCTACACCGCCTAAAGCCTGAATCATGTCTGTCCTATAGTTGTTTAGATTCCAAAGTTTACCGTCGTGACGTTGATGGGTCCACCAGAAAGGATGAGCTTTAAGTTGTTGATATTGTCTGAAATCTTCGCGCACTCTCCAGCCTTTATCATAAGCAAGAGTATGTCTATCTTTTTGAAATAAAGTATTAATACGAGGAATACCTCTATCCCAGCTATCTTCTAAATCTTCTAATGTTAATCTTCTATTTTGTGCTGCTGCTTCACCTCTTTTTAATGCATATTCAGCCCATACCCTCTGAGATTCAATAAATTCGCTCTCCCAAGTTTGAATATAACGGTAGAGATTCGGTATAAGCTGATCCTCTTCATGAGACATACCCGATCTGAAATGTGTAATCCCAGCGTCTGTCTGCTGACTATAACGAAGATCAGACTGAGGGATTAATATATGCCCCATAGACAACATACCTAACCCTCCTAACTCTTTCGGAGTGTAGAAAACAACTGGAGGGAAACGAGAAGGCATTTTAGAGTTAAGACCGATCTTAATACGGGTTTGAATTTTATTTTCACATTTAACAAGAAGATCTAACAGAGCTTCTGTATGAATTACAGCCTCACGGAAATATGTCATCAAAGATATCAATGTTGTATTCCACTTGTTTGCAATCTTTGTAAAAGTTGTTGCTCCGCTAGACATCAGAACCATGCGTACACGATTCTCAAATCTTCTCATACCCTCATCTCCTACTTTTAAGAAAGCTTGTGCAGCTAATTCTTTTGTTGTTTCATTTTGCAGCTTCCAAGCCCCTTCTCTTTGTGAAAATTCTTCAGTTTGCATGCGCACTTTCGGGAGGATGCGGCATTCAAAGCCCCCCATTGAGAACAATAAGTTTGGATTATCTAATGAATAAACTGAAGCAAAAGAAGAAGACCAATTTAATGTCGTTAATGAACGAGGAAGACGGTTCGAAATCTCCCAGAAAACCGCTCGTCCTAAATTCACATCCCTCTTCATTCTGCAAAACAAGCGAAACGATCAGCACTAAGTATTAGGCATTAAACGCTTATTTCATTTAAATAAATACATAAATGCTTGTGTTAGTATATCATAATCATTCTATAAACATATTATCAACCAACGAAGCAAAGAAATACACACCAAAGCAGTGCTAAGGATGCGCTTCTCTTCAATGCCTAAACACTATATCTATCTATCTATCCTTCTAACCTGCTAGCTGGCTAGCTAGCTCGGTAGCTAGTTAGTTAGCTAGGTAGTTAGCTAGCTAGCCAAAAGAAACGCATGCAGTGCAGCTGTCAACAGGGAAGTAAACAGTGAAATTCAAACGAAGAGACTCGCAGCACAAACAAATTGCAAACCCTAAACCCTAAACCTAAACCCTAAACCTAAACCCTCAACTTTAACACAGAGACACAGGTTCTAACCCCATCGGGTCTCCTACGCGGTGTACACAATGTTTCGAGGTTAGGGTTTAGGGTTTAGGGTTTGCTTTACCTGCGCATCCGGCAATCTCTGGGCCAGCAGGTCTTGTTTGGATATCCGACGACGTTTTCGTTGTTGGGGTCAGGGTTTTCTGTGAGATATCTCTGCACTAAATCTCTGCTTTCTTCTTTTGTGAATTTAAACACAACCCAGAACCGATCGATGTATCTGCATGTACACCCCAAACAAAGAAGAAAAGGAAAGGTAAACAAAAGTACTGCAAAAGACATATTCCTCTTCAATGCCTCATCGCTCATCGATCCATTTACCTACCTATCTAGCCAGCTAGCTAGCTAGCTAGATAGTTGCATGTCTAAGCGCTTCCTCTCTCTTTAGCTAGCTAGCTAGCTATACATTGTGTGGAGGGAGGAGTTTACCTGCAGTAGAGACGAATTGGATGTCTAGTTTCTGTCTGTACATCGGTGAAAGATAAGAATTCATTTGGAAGGGCTGGGGGCCCTGCAATATCTGTTGCTCGGGTAAGACCTAAGAGTAGCAGGTCAAGGATGAGAGCATAATATTGAAAGACAAATGAAGAGAACTGCAGCCCTCTGATTAACCCAAACGAATTCACGTGAGACATATCCTTAAAACTTATGCTAACGTTGTTCTTCGCAGTAATGTAATCCGCTACGTTATGATCAACAATTAAACGTAGAAGACGATTCAACAACGTTAGATCCACCTTCTCGTACACCTGAAATGCACACACTCATCACTCTCATCGTATATTCATAACTAATAATTAATTAATAATAATAATAATACTAAATATTAATAAGCGATAAATAATAATAATAAATAATCAGCAATACCCCAATACATAATATTATACCCAACTATGAACAATACACAATTAATTAAAATCAAACAATCTGAACTGTATCAACAGACTTCAACGAGACAAACAAACCCTAAATAACCTTAAATAACCCTAAATAACCCTAAATAACCCTAAATAACCCTAAACCCCAGACCCTAAATAACCCTAAACCCTAAACCCTAAACCCTAAATAAGGCTAAATAAGGCTAAATGAGAGCTTACCTTTTCGAACTTGCTTTCGAGTAGCACAAGACTCTCTCCGTCGTCTGTATTCCACACGTCAGTTAAATTATTAATACCCTGACAGAACTTGAAGACGAGAAGAGGAGGAGGTTCGCTGTCTGAGGGTTTGACCCAAGAAGGGAAGAGATGTCTGCTATCGCCTTCATACCAGAGATACTGGTCTAAGTATGCGTCTGTAATCTTTTCGAGCGGATCTATCTCATAGATAGGGATTAAATGAGAGTATAGATCCATAAACTCTAAGCGAAGCTCTTTAAAAGCCCTCTGAGTAAGTAGATGTCGTTTTATACGAGAAAGAGCTTCATGAGGGTTATCATAAGCTTGTTCAATTAACCCTAATTCTTCTCTTTGACTTTGATTAAGTCTTGATTTAACAGAATAGAATTCTTTTAATCTTTCAAGTGCTAATATAAGCAGCTTTGTATCATGTTTATAATTCAAAGGAGGGAAAGGTATATGCGTAAACCTTCTTGACTCTAACCAGTGAACAGCAGTTGTATACACTGCAACAGCCTCTTCACCCGTTATATAGGGCCCGTCCTTCAAGTAAGAATGCTGTCTTTCTTGCTCTGCTTTCAACCACAAACGAGTCAGCCGACCCAAATTCTTTCTGCACACTGTCTTATCAACTGTCGCACCCCGCCTAATCCTCTCTCGATTATAATATGCTGCGTTCGTCCACCAGTCAGCCTTCATCTTCACATACCTTCATCACAATCATATGAAAATATATATATATATATATATTTGTTAAGGTATATATATATATTATGTATATATATACCTCTTCATCTTCACATACATTCATCGCATATAATATATATATTAATGCATATTATATATACATGTATATATTGATGCATATACATGTATAAATATATATATTAATGCATATATATATATATATATATATATTAATGTATAGATATAGGTATGTATAGATGCATATCAGTGGAAACACAAAAAGATGCCGATCGAGAGAAATATTGGGTTAAAGGGTGGCGAGTGATGAAGTGGTAGAGAGAGAAATTAGAAAGAGAGGGAGAGAGAAAAAAAGATAAGAAAAGGGAGGCAGATAAAGCAAAGAGAGAGTGTGAAGCAAAGAGAGAGAGAGTGTGACAAAACAGAGATAGATAGATAAAGAGAGAAGAAAGGAAGACAAAAAGAAAGAAAAAGATATGCATATATATATATATATATAAGTATACATGAGGCATGCGGGCATTTAGGGTTTCCATCCAAGGGTTTAGGGTTTAGGGTTTAGGGTTTAGGGCTGACCTTAAGATCATATTTTCGATGGGGGCTGGTAGCCCTGGTACTTTCCAGGGGATATTTGCCTTCCAGCACCTCCACGCCTCCGACAAGTGCTGCAAAATAGTTCTAGCTTTTGAAGCCTTTACACCCTCTGGCATAATATCTAGAATGTCGTGCATAACAGCAGCACGGAGTTCTAAATCGAAGTGTGACTCAACGCGCTGCTTCGTCACCGTCTTCGCTGTTCCCTTTGATACGCGCCCTTCAAACTGACGGGCTAACAAATTCCCCAGCCAGCGCTCCAACAGAGGCAATACACCGCGTAAAAAGAACAACCACACTCTCCATCCAGGGGCCCAGAAGCCGCACCCAGGGCCTTTACCTACAGGTCCTGTGTTAAAACGATAGTATATTAGGTGTTTCAAGTCCTTGCACATGCGCACCTGACGCATGAGACGGTACTTGTACCTGAAAATCGCGGCATATACACGCAAATATACACCGCATTCCACTGAATGAAAACAGAAACCCATTGAAATAAACACCCAAAATGCAGGAATTAACCCTAATGCCATCAAATACGGCTCCACCGCATCTCAATATGCAAAAATAACTCAAAAAAACAAAGAAAATGCGCCGAAAGAAACCCATGAAATGCCTCGACGCGTTGGGGTGTATGCGCAGGTCCGTGCAGAAAATGTCTGTGCATCGGTTTCCACTGGAGTATTTTATTATTTATTAGTTTTTTCTCGTTTTTTTGAATAAATACTTACCGATACATCCCTGTGAGCTGTCCAACATGCGCGAAGATGTACTGAAGACCATCGGCCAGCTGAAATGCATCAACATTCCCCAGCCTGAATTGTACGTGAGAGTCAACGGTAAGTTTCGTAAGTCTTAGTATTTCTCTGCAGAGATGGAAGGCATTTCCAAAGCGAGATTTCTTTCTTTCTTTGGTGGTGAGGGTCTTGACAGGCTTTAAGTTAAAGTTATAGTCTAAATGAAGGTAATTCAAGTTCTTGCGGTGTATAAGGAGGTTCAGCATGTTATAACCTTGACGAGAAACTTGCAGCCCAGCCTCCACCCAATCGATCTCCGTGGTTTGAAAGAATTTTGTAGTTTTAAACACTCGGAATAAATTCCTTTTCTTCAAACTCTTGGGTGGTCGTGAGTGAAGATGCGACAACACCCAGCACTTCAGTAACTTCTGATACGAAACCCTAACCTTTACTGGATAATTCTGTGGTGCATGTTCTCTAAACCACGTCTGAACAAGAGGAACATCTTGTGCTCTCCTCATGCGTCCTGCACGCAGATTGAAAGGCCTGCAAGACCAGTAAAGAGAAATACCCGCTGCTGTTGTGTCTGTACAGAGAGGGCTCTCTTCTAAGAAAGGCCGCAATACAGCAGGTAATTGTAAGCCTTCGACTATTGAAGGATCTGCAGATCGCAGTAATAAACAGCAAACACACACTCAACATTATATGTATAATATATTATTAATATATTAATATTAGCACATATTATTAAGATATATTAATATTAATATTGCGTAGGGCTGCTATACGCTTCATTCTACTGAGCAAACAAAACCAGCTGCACCTCCATCTACAAGAAATAAAAAGAATAAAAATAAAAATAAACATAAACATAAAAATAAGCAGATATCTGAACGTCACTCGGCATTCATCAACATCAACGAAAAAACATCGTACTACTCTCAATCAGCTGTATTATATGCACATCTATATATATACATAGATATATATTCATATATATACTCTATATATATATATATGCATTGCAAGAAGCTGTATATCTCTATACACCTCACAAATGCAAAATAAAATCTATACAAAAGCAGCCTCACAAACATCGCAAAGCATTTCCATATATCTCCATCCATAAACAAAATAAATAAATAAATAAAAATAAATAAATAAATAAATAAATAAATAAATAAATATATATATACATATATAAAGCATACCAACGAGTGCGTCAGTATAAGCATTCATTTTATAGGCCGGGAGGGGGTTGATGATGGGATCGAAGTAAAAGGCAGGAAGGTCGGGGTCTTCAGGTTTAACGAAGGAGACAGCAGGAGAGTGATAAGGAGGCAGCACGACGCGTCTAGGTCTGTTGTTATAAAGGTGAGGAAACGCTACGCGGTACTCTGTACGTATTTGCTGACGAATGATGATCTTGCAGACGTCGTTAAACTCATTCCAGTCTTCATCTTCTTCATGCACATCTCTGAACAAAGGTTCAAACTTAGGGCCTCCAGGGATAGCTAAGTTTAACGCCTTTGCTGTACAGAAAGACTCTAAATTAAACAAATAAAAATAATTTGTGTCTTGTAAATCTGAAAGCAATTGATGAGCAAGACGCTGCAGTACAGCTAGCTGCTGCACTTCCAGCCTCCACCGCCTATAGCTAGGACCCTTAACATATGCTGCATCGTATTGAAGCGGCTTGCTGCTGTACAACCAATCTGCTACAGGGGCATCTTCTTCTTCATCTAGATCCATTCTAATTGCATCTAAAGGCTCCACTGCAAGAACGTTCTCGCCGTAGTCAAGGGGCGGCTCTTCATCATCAAACGGCGGGAAGCGCATGCGTTTGAAATGCCGTCTGTCTCTCTTCTCTCTCCTCATTAGTATCCAAACAGAGCCCCACTGAGCTAAATAAACAGGTTCTATAACGAAGGGAACCTCAGCAACAAACGTTATAGCCCCTGTTGAATGATATAAAACTTTAACATTTCTAGCTTGCTCCCACGGCATCGGCATATTCTCTAATAGTTTATACACTGCATGCGGCAAGAACTTCAAAGCCCCTAGATAAACCCTTCTATCATGTCTAAACTTCCTGCTGCTCATGTCTCCATGGTCTTTAACTAACTTCCGAAGATGTTCAGGAGGCATAGGCTCCTTCTCGGTGTACGTACACCCCGATATTTGACGTGAAGAATATCTCTTTGAAGTTAGCTGCTGCCACTTCCTCGCTTTCTCCTGCAGCAACTCCTCTTGCGTCTTTGCTTTAGCTCGCACACCCTGCTGCACATTCTGCTGCTGAGGGGGCTTCATAAACTGCTGCTGCTGCTGCTGGGGCGGCTGAGGCGGCTGAGGGGGCTGAGGGGGTATGTGCTGCTGCTGCTCTTTCTTCTCCGCACCCTGTGGTGGAAGGTGCTGCTGCTGAAAATTCATAGGAGGAGGAGGAGGTGCTGCGGTTGCTGCTGCTACTGCTGCTGCTGCTGCAGCTGCTGCTGCTGCCATAGGGGGTGCGGGCGGCGGCGGTTGCTGCTGCGGGAAAGGGGGAGGCCTGAAAGGAAACGGCTGCTGCTGCTGTTGCTGCTGCTGCTGCTGCTGCATCCATGCAGGAACAGGCATAGCGCCTCTCTGATTAGCAACAGCAGGCGCTGCAGCACCAACAAACCCTGAAGGAGGCGGGGGCCGGGGGCCCGCATAACCAGGAGGAGGAGGAGAGTAGGCAGGTGGCTGGGGCTGTTGCTGCTGCAGCTGCGGCGGAGGAGGGACAGCACCTGCTGCCACTGCAGCAGCAGTTGCAGCAGCAGCAGCAGCAGCAGCAGCAGCAGCAGCAGCAGGTCCTCCCCCAGCTACTGGAGGAGGCTGGGAGCCTCCCATACCCCCGAAGGGAGGGGGAGGCCCTAAGGGCTGCATGCCGCTACAGCCCTATAAAGAATTGAATAGACTTATATAATAAGAATAATACTTGTGCTGCTGT
>NW_013547187.1:22500-45000 GCF_000499425.1 Eimeria acervulina
CAACAGCAGCATCAGCAGCAACAGCAGCAGCAACAGCAGCAGCAAAGCTTACTCACATGTCCTGCGCGGTCTGCAAGGGGCCCCCGCAGGATTATGTTGCTCAACCAGCTAGCTATAGCTAGCTAGCTGACTAGCTAGCTAGCTGACTAGCTAGCTAGCTATCTAACTATTTAACTAACTAAAGGGGCTAAGCAGCACAACAGAAACTGCTTTCCTTTCGTAATTCTCTCTGCTGCTGCTGCTGAGGCTGTTGCTGCTGCTGCAGACACTAGTGTTTGTGCTGTTAGTACTTGGGCAGTTGCTGCTGCTGCTGCTGCTGCTGCTGCAGCAACTGCGAGAGCCGAAATATTTATTTGAAGTATTTAATCTCTCTTCAGCTAACCATGAAAAAACATCAAAAATAGGGCACAGATTGCTGCTGCTGCTGCTGCTGCTGCTGATCAGCACAGGTAGCTGCTGCTGCTGCTGCTGCTGATCAGGACAGCTAGCTGCTGCTGCTGCTGCGGATCATCAGAGCTAGCTGCTGCTTGTGCTGCTGCTGATCAAGACAGCTAGCTGCTGCTGCTGCTGCTGCGGATCATCACAGCTAGCTGCTGCAGCTACTGATCATTACAGATAGCTGCTGCTGCTGCTGCATATAATTACAGTTAGCTGCTGCTGTGTACACCTGGCTGTTACTGTTGTCGGATAGCTGCTGCTGATGCATATATCTAGCTGCTGCGAATGTGTCTGCTGCTGCTTATAGCTAGCTGCTGCTGCCTCCAGCGAGGCACAAGAGAAGAGGTTAAATCCTGCTTCTCCCTATCTACTATCACAAAACAATTGCTGCTGCTGTTGTTGCTGTTGCTGTTGTTGTTGTTGTTGTTGTTGTTGTTGTTGTTGTTGTTGTTGTTGTTGTTGTTGTTGTTGTTGTTCTGCTGCACACAGGCTGCACCCGTTGCTGCTGCTTGTAGTCAATGAACTAGATGTACTTCCACCGCCATATTTGCTGCTGCTGTTGCTGTTGCTGCTGCTGCTGTTGCTGTTTCTATTGTTGTTGTCTGCAGCTGCAGGATTCGCTGCTGCTGCTGCTGCTGTTGCTGCGTCCGTTGTTTGTTGCTGTTGCTGCTGCTGCTGCTGTTTGCTGCTGTTGCAGCTAGTGACTCAGCAAGGAGGCGTCTCCAGTCAAGAGGTAGTTGGGTACTGTCTTCTGCAGCAGCAAACCTCCTGAAGCAACTGCTGCTGCTGGCTGCTGCTGCTGCTTCTGCTGCTGCAGCTGAAGAGGGTTAGAGGGGCTACCCGTCATTGCCCCTTGGTTATGCATTTGCTGCATTTGCTGCAGCTGTAGGATTCGCTGCTTCTGCTGCTGGAGAAGCACCTGCTGCTGCTGGTGCTGCTGCAACTGCCTGTAGGACTGCAGCTGCTGGTAGGGCAAGTGCTGCTGCTGCTGCTGCTGCTGCTGTTGCTGCTGCTGCACTGGAGTCGAGAACCAAACAAGAGGCTGCAGAGCGACTGGGGAATTGCCGCCCATAGCAGCAGCTGCTGAGGCAGGAGACACATGAGCAAACTGCTGCAGCTGTTGCTGCTGCTGCTGCAGCTGTTGCTGCTGCTGGAGTAGCTGCTGCTGCTGCTGTTGAGGGGTAACGTAGGTTTGGACGAGGTATTCCTTCAGGCTCTGCGCTGTGCTGGGAGTCGGCAGACCCCTGTGGCCTATCCGCTGCTGCTGCTGCTGCTGTTGCTGCTGCTGCTGCTGCATGCGAGGCAGAAAGACAGGGAGAGGCTGCTGCTGACGCTGTCGCTGCAGCTGCTGCTGCTGCGGGCCCGGGGAACTGTAAGAATGAACGGGCGAAATAGAGAGCCCCTCTAGCTGCTGCTGCATTTGCTGCTGCTGCTGCTGCTCCGTCACAGCTGAGGCCGATGCGGAGCGTTGGTTAACGGGAGTCAATTGCTGCTTCCAGAGTGTCTCTTGCTGCTGCAGCTGCTGTTTCTGCTGCTGCTGCTGCTGCTGCTTCTGCTGCTTCTGCTGCTGCTGCTGGGGCTCTTTGTCGTGGTCAGTTAGCCTTCCAACGCCTTTGCTGTTTGTACGTCGCAGAAGATGAGCCCCTTGGTGTTGCTGCTTCTGCTGTTGCTGTTGTTGCTGCTGCTGCACCATTTGTTGCTGCTGCATTTGCTGCTGCATTTGTTGCTGCTGCTGCTGTATTTGCTGTTGCTGCTGCATTTGCTGTTGCTGCTGCATTTGTTGCTGCTGCTGCATTTGTTGTTGCTGCTGCATTTGTTGTTGCTGCTGCATTTGCTGCTGCTGCATTTGTTGCTGCTGCTGCTGCTGCAGTTTGAGTTGTCTTGCTGCAGCAGAGCGCGGAGTGAAGACCCTGGGTTGATGTACAACCGGCACCCACGAATGAAGAAGCGGCAGGCCGTTCACAGACTGTGCAGGAGAATGTGCTGCTGCTGCTGCTGCTGCTGTCGGTGCTGCTGCTGCTACAGTGGTTGTATGAAGCAGCTGGGCCCCCTTACCCTCATTTCCGGATTGCGCATTAAAGCCCCGCAATTGTCGCTGCTGCTGCATATGCTGCTGCTGCAGTTGCTGCTGCTGCTGCTGCTGCTGCTGCTGCTGCTTGTTTGTGCTGCGGAGGATGACCTGGCCATTGGAGTCGGTTTGCAGCGGCGATCCTCTGCGGGCTCTGCCCGAAGAAGACGAGCAGGTGCTTCTATCAGGTTCAGCAGACCAGAGAAAACCCTAAACATTAACAACACATACACACACCTGCTGCTGCTGCTGCTGCTGCTGCTGCTGCTGCTGCTGCTGCTAGTGCGGGAGAAGGATTGGGGAAGGGCGGTGGTAGCAGCAAAACAAAAGAAAGAGAAAGCAGACAAAAAATACTCAACATAAAAACCCTAAACCCTAAACCCTAAACCCTAAAGACAGTGAGGTAGCTGCTGGAGATGGTAAGAACAGCAGCAACAACAGCAGCAGACGCAGCAGCAGAAGCATAAGACGAAGCAACGCCAACCAACGAAGCAAAGAAGCAGCAACAACAGAAGGAGTAAACAAGCTGCAGCAGCAGGAGCAATTATGCAGCAGCCGCAGCAACAGCAGCAGCAGCAGCAATTATGTTTACCTGCTGTTTCTTGCTTGTTATCTTCATCAAATTAGCTTCACTCTCTTCTGCTTCGGCTGGCTGCAGCAGCAGACGGCTGCTGCTGTTGAGAGACTGAACCCACTCTTGCTGCTGCTGGTGCTGCTGCTGCCACGCGTCGTTGCGCCTGCGGGTGTTGTGCTGCTGCTGCAGCATGTGCTGCTGCTGATGCTGCTGCGGCTGTCTGAGAGCTGAAACCCACAATGCTTCGCCAGGGTCAGCAAGCCGGGCACCCCAGGGCCCCACACTCTTTGCTGCTGGTGCTGCGCTGCTGCTGCTTTGCTGCTGCTTCCGCTGCTTCTCTAAAGCATCACCCCAGAGTCGTTCAAATACCTGCAGCAGCAACAGCAGCAACAACAGCAGCAGCACCAATAGTAGCAACACCCCAGGCAGCGTCCTTCCCTCCTCAGCAGCAGCAGCACTTGCTGCTCCTGCTGCTGCGGTTGCTGCTGTTTCTGCTGTCTCACCTGAGCGCTTTTGCTGCGGCTTGCTGCTACTCCCTTGGCTGCTGCAGCAGAGGCTCTTGGCTGAACACGGGGGGGTCTAACACCTGTCTGTACACCCAACAGCAGCAGCAGCAGCCACAGCAGCAACGGATACAGCTGAAAACCCAAGTCCCTTTACATCAGCAGCAGTAGCAACAAGAACAGCAGCAGCAACAACGGCAGCAGCGGCAACAACAGTAGCAGCAGCTGCAGCAACAACAGCAACAGCAGCAGCAGGGAGCCGTCTTACTGCTGGGGCTGAAGCAGCTCTCTGCTGCGCAATCGTTTGTCTTGTAAGAAGTCTGCTTGCTGCATGCATAAGAGAAGCTACAGTAGGCTGCAGCAGCCTTGCTCCCCCGCTTGCTGCTGCTGCTGCTGCTGCTGCTGCTGCTGCACTCTTGGGATCGTTGCTGCAGCAGAAGCAGCACAAGCTGCGGTAGCGGAGACCATGCGGGCAGAGGCCTCGTCTTCTGCTGTCTGCTGCTGTCTCCTTTTCATCTTTCTTGCAAGAAAGAGAGACAGAGCGAGAAGCAGCACCCAGACGGTTGTTGTTGCTGCTGCTGCTGCTGCTGCTGCTGCTGTTGCAGTCCTTGCGGCTAGCGCGGGAGCACATGCTGCTGCGGCTGGGTTCAGCAGCACCCAATCTACCCCTCCTCTGCTGCTGCTGTTGCTGCTGCTGCTGAATGCTGTTTGCTGCTTGTTTTGTTTGCTGCTGCAGCAGCGGGTTGTGCTGCAGCTTCTTCACGATAGCATGGCGAGCAGGAGAAGGAATCTCACCCCACAAGTTGCTGCTGCTGTTGCTGCTGCTGTTGCTGCTGCTGCTGCTGCGGTTGGTAGTGCTGCAGCTCTTTTGAAAGAGACTAGGGGGTTTATTCGTCTTCTTCTTTAGAGGGAAGTCGCGCGTGCTGCTGTTGCTGTGCATGCGGCTGTCTGCTGCAGTAGTTAAGCTGCTGCGGCTGTCAAGGCGGCGCTCTACAGGGACCCCAAAAGAGAGACTCCTGCGGCTGCTGCTGCAGCTGCTTCTGCTGCAGCAGCTGTTGCTGCAGCAGCTGCTGCTGCGGTTCGGTGGAGCCCCCGAGTCGTATGCTGCTGCTGCTTTGTACGCCTTAGGAGTCTTGCTGCGGGCAGCAGCAGCAGCAGCACCAGGTACAGAAGCAGAAGACAGCTTCTTTAAAGAACGGCTTTTAATTCCCTTCGTATTTTTCTCGTCTCCTGAGAGGAGGCTGTCATCCGACAAGACAAACTCCTCTTCTGCTGTTGCTGCTGCTGCTGCTGCTGCTGCTGCTCGGGGAGAAAGGACGGATATATCTGCTGCTGCTGCAGTAGCAGCAGCTACTGCTGCTGCTGCTGGAGAAGCAGCTACTAAAGATGAGTCTTCCATGGTGCAGGCCGAGAATTGGTGCTGCCCAGGGGAGGCCACTGCTACTGTGTTGCTGCGCTGCTGCTGCTGCTGCTGCTGCTGCTGCTGTTGCTGCTGCTGCTAGGCAACAAACACCAAATAATCTACACACTTTTAAAAAAATGATGGCGGAGAGAAGGAATCGAGAGCAGCAGCAAAACAGAAACCCGCGAGCCCTTCCACCCAGCTGCTGCCGCCGTCCGCTGCTGCTGCTGCTGTTGCTGCTGCTGCTGCAGGTGTGTATTTGCAGCTGCAGCAAAGCAGCAAGATTTCCTTTTAAAAATAAAAATAAAAATCAAAGGAAGTACAGACACTGCAGCAGAAGACAGCGGCTGCAGCTACGGGCGCCGTTGGTGCCCGTGCTGGTGGTGCCGCTGTCGCCGCTGCTGCTGCTGCTGCTGTTGTTGCTGCAGGTTGCAGTTTGCTGCTTCTTCGCGAAGAAGAATAAGAAATCTTTCTTTATAATGAGTGTATATACTTCTTTTTTGTCTTTGAAGCAAACAAACAACAGAAGGAGACAAGCAAAGAAAAACAAAGACGAAGGGAGGGAGGCCGCAAGGACAGTCGGCAAGCCACCGGTCCTGCTGCTGCTGCTGCTGCTGCTGCTGCTGCGGCTGCTGCTGCTGCTCCTGCTGCCGAGTAGAAAAAATAGACTCGTGCCTATTTTAATAAAAAGAGAAAATAAATACTCAACAAAATATTAACACGTAACGAGCCACAGCTGCAGCAGCAACAACAACAACAACAGCAGCAGCAGCAGCAGCAGCAGCAGCAACCGCCGCGGTCTCGAGTTCAGCGTGGGTAGCTGCAGATTCCTTCGGTCTTCATTGAAATCTGTTGATAACAAAATAAAAATAAAGAAAGACAAATATTTTTATTATAATTAATTATTTTATTTTTATTTTTTATAAAGAATCTGAGGCTTCTCCCCGCAGCAGCAACACGAGCAGTTGCTCCACTGCCGCTGCTGCTGCTGCTGCTGCTGCTGCTGCTGCTGCTGCTGCTGCTGTTTTTTTTATCTGCTCAAGAGAGAAGAGAAAAACTGAAAACCGCAGAAGAGCTATTTGTTTGATTTTTGTGTTTGTCTTCGTCGTGTGCATGCGCCCTTAGGGTTTAGGGTTTAGGGTTTAGGGTTTAGGGTTTAGGGTTTGTGTGGACGGGAGGCGTGGACTTGTTTGTTTCTGCTGCAGCAGCTCTTGAGTTTGAGGGTTTGGGGTCTAGGCTGAGGGTTTAGGGTTTAGGGTTTAGGGTTTTTGCTTCCCCTTCTAGCACGGGGTCCTTTGTCTCCATTGAGGGTTTGCATAAACCCTTGCTTAGGGTTTAGGGTTTAGGGTTTAGGGCTTAGTATATTGAGTATAGTCTCCTGCTTATCTCTACCTTTCGCCTCTTTCTCCTACATGCAGTGCTGCTGCTGCAGCAGCAGCATCAGCAGCAGCAGCAATTAAAAGAAGCAAACGAAAGGGAACTGCAGCAGCAGCGCAACAAACTGCTGCTGTCTGCTGTCTCCTTTTGCTGTTTCTTTGCTGCTGTCTTCTGTTTCTGTCTCTCCCTCTCTTTATTTATTTATTTATTTATTTATTTATTTATTTATTTATTTATTTATCTTCGCCTCTGTCTTTATAAAGACATTCGCTGCTGTCTCTCTTTGGGTTCGTTTATATTTTATTTGTTTGTCTTCGTTTATCTTTTTTTAAGTTTATTATATTTTATTATATTTTATTATATTTTATTATATTTTATTATATTTTATTTTATGTTACGTTATTTTATTTTGTTTATTTTTCTGTTTTGTTTGATTTATCTGTCTTTCTCTGTCTCTCTGTTTGGCGTTTGTCTGTCTCTTTCTGTTTTATTTATTTATTTTTCTTCTCTCATTTATTTATCTCTCTTTATCTCTCAAAACAGACAGAGAGACAGAGAGAGAGAGAGATAGAAAGACAGACAGACAGACAGACAGACAGACAGACAGACAGACAGACAGACAGACAGACAGACACAGACAGAAGAAGAGACAGAAGAAGAGAAAATCAAAAGGAGAGAAAAAAGAAACAGAGACAAAGAGAGACAAAAGCAGACAGAGTGCTGCATGCATGCAGCCCCAATTTGCTGCTGTCTCGTCTCAGTGGCGAAGCAACAGCAGCAGCATCTTCTTACAGCTGCTGCTGCTGTTGCTGCTGTTGCTGCTGCTGCTGCAGCTATGGCTGCTGCTGCTGTTGTTGTTGCTGTTGCTGCTTCTCTTACCTTTAGCAACTGCATGCAGCAGCAGTTTATAGATATATGTTTATGCTGTCTGTTTGCTGCTGATTGTCTCCTCCGCTAGTATGAAGCCAGCAGCACTTTAAAAGAAGCGAAGCAATAATTAATAAAAATAATATAATAATATAAAAGAAGAGGTTGCTTCAACTTGTTTGTCTTCTTATTTAAAAGGAGACAGCCGATTTACTCAAGATAAATCTTTTTAAGAATAATTATTTTGTCTGTCGTTCTTAAATCTATGAATTAATTTATTAATTAAAAGAAGATAAATTATTTATTATTTAAAGTAATATAATTATTTTGTCTGTCTCCTCCGATAATTATTATTTAATATAATTATTTTGTCTGTCTCCTCCGCCAAGACAAACATATTTTACTGCGTATAAACACAAACTGCCGCCTCTTCAATACTAAATTTATTATCTAAACTTAAATTATATATTTACTATCCCTCTCCTCATTCGCCTCAATCAGCTCAACGATTGCTGCAGCAGCAGCAGCTGCAGCAGCTGCAGCAGCAGCAATCGGCAGAGAAGCAGCAATAGCAACTAGCAGCAGCAGCAATAAACGTCAGCGGCACCATCAACAACAAATAGCAGCAGGAACGACAAGCAGCAGCAGCAGCAGCAGCGTATGCCGTCCCTTGAGAACGCAGTTGCTGACGGCTGTAATCCCTACTTAATAAGCTGCTGCTGCTGCTGTTGTTGTTGTTTCTGCTGCTGTTGCTGTTGTTGTTGTTGCTGCTGCTGTTGATGCTGCTGCAGCGGCTGCTGCCGTCTAAAGCTGCATCAACAAACATACCATGAACCTCCGTCCCTGAGCAGCAGCAGCAGCAGCAGCAGCAGCAGCAACAGCAGCAGCAACTGCAGGACGAAGCGGAGGCGGAGGCTTCGGTACAGCAGGAATACTCCACCAACGGCCTCCAACTGTGCTGCTGCTGCTGCTGTTGCTGCTACTGCTGCTGATGGCTGTTGCAGCCAGCTGCATGCAGAAGCTGCTGCTGCTGTGCTGCCGATGCCCCAGTCGTCCAGCAGCAAACATAATAAACACAACTTAGCTGCATGTACACCGCGACTCTACAATATGTTATCTTGCAGCAGCAGCAGCAGCAGCAGCACCAAGAGCAGCAGCAGCAAGAGCAGCAACAGCAGCAGCAGCAGCAGCTTGAGACGCATAGCTCAGCCTCTTCTCAGCCAGGGAGAGGAAACGGCAGCAGCAGCAAACACCCCGTCCACTTAAACTAAATTAAAATAAATTAATAATATTTAAAAATATATGCTGCAGCAGCAACAGCAAATCTTTAAGCTGCTAATCAGGCTGCTACGGCTGCCGCTGCTGCTGCTGCGGCTGCTGCTGCTGCGGCGGCGTGCCTGCATGCAGCAGCAGGAGCAGCAGGAGTAGCAGCAGAGACTACCGTTTGCTGCAGCTGCAGCAGCAACGGCATCGCAACACTTGCTGCAGCGCATTTGCTGCAGCAGCAGACTCAGCTCAAACTTTAAAGCAGGAGTAGCAACACTGCAGCAACTGCTGCTGCTCGAGCAGCAGCAGCAGCAGCAGCCGCCGCAGCAAGCCTTCAAACGCGCTGCATGCGCGCAATAAAATGGAACCTGGAGCAGCGGATTTGCTGCAGCAGCAGCTCCAGGGGCTCTTGGAGCAGCAGCACCGCCTGCAACAGCAGCAACAGCAGCAACAGCAAAAGCAACAACATCAACAGCAACAGCAGCAGCAACACCAGCAGGAGCGGCAGCAGCAACAGCAGCAGCAGCAGCAGCTGCAGTGGCTGAATACTGCGCTTCCGGAGCGAGACGCAGCTTCAGGCGTAGCAGCAGCGCCAGCAGCAGCAGCAGCGAAAACAGCAGCAGCAGCGGCAACAGCAGCGGCAGCTGCAACGAAGGAAGACGCCCCAGCAGCACCTGGAGGGAACAGTACAGCAGCAGCATCTATCTCGACAACGGCTTCTGCTGCTGCTGCTGCTGCATCTGCTGCAGCGGATGGGTGCGAAGCAGCAACTTGCAGCAATCTGCTGCAGAAGGAGGAACCCGCGAGCGACAAGCAGCAGCAGCAGCAACAGCAGCAGCAGCAACAGCAACAGCAACAGCATACAAATGCATCTGTTGCTGCCCTGTTGGCGCTAAGGAGACAGCATCTGCAGCAGTACCAGTTGCAGCAACTGCAGCAGCAGCGCATGCATAGGTTGCAGCAGCAGCAGCTGCAGCTGCTGCAGCAGCAAGCAGCAGCAGCAGCACCAGCAGCAGGGGCAGCCGCAGCAACAGACAGCCCCAGCGACTCTCATCCACATGCGGCTCCCGCAGCAGCAGCAGAGAAGAGCCTTCCTCCTGCCGGTGAGTTAGAATTTAGGGTTTAGGGTTTAGGGTTTAGGGTTTGGGGTCTAGGGGTTATAGTTTAGGGTTTAGGGTTTAGGGTTTAGGGTTCAGCTTGCTCTAATGACTTGATCAGTCAAGAGGACCACACAAAGCTGCTACTTCGATTGCTGCTGTTGCTGCTGCTGTTGCTGCTGCTGTTGCTGCTGTTGATGCTTCTGTAGAGGGCTCCCCAGACCTGGCAGCAAGGCTTCTAGAAGGCAGTGCAGCAGCAGCAGGACTGCTGCTGCAGCAGGAGCAGCAGCAGCAGCATTCGCTTCGCGCTGCAGCAACAGGCGCTGCTGATGTGGTTGGGGGCCCCACGGCAGCAGCAGGGGCAGCGCATCAGCTGCAGCAGCTGCAGCAGCTCAAGCAGCAGCAGCAGCAGCAACTGCAGCAGCTGAAACAGCAGCAGCAACAGCAAGCGTCCCTGTTGAGTCTGCGCCAGCAGGCGGCTGTTGCTGCAGCTGCAGCAGCGCAGCGGCAGCAGCAACAGCAACAGCAGCAGCTGGCGCTGCATCTGAATCAAGATACTACAGCAGCAAGCTCCACAGCAGCAACAGCAGCAGCAGCAGCAGCAGATGCCAGAAGCTTCTTGCTGGAGCAGCCTAGCAGCAGAGCAGCAGTGTTGCTCGCTGCGCTGCAGAAGCAAACGCTGCAGCAGCAGCAGCAGCAGCAAGACCCCTCAGCCCAGCATGCAGCAGCATCACGTTCTGGTAAGCCCTTTAAACAGCAACAGGAGCAGCAGCAGCAGCAGCAGCAGTAACAGCAGTAGCAGCAGTATGAAGGACGAGCTGCTGCAGCAGGCTTATCTAAATTCATTTTTGTGGTGCCGCCGCGACGCTGCTGCTGCTGCTGTTGCTGCTGCAGCTGTTGCTGCTGCTACTACTCCCGTTGTTGCTGCTGCTGTTGCGGCCGCTGCTGGTGTTCCTGCTGCTGTTGCCGTTGCTGCTGCTGCTGCTTCTACTGCGTTTGTTGTGGCTGTTCTTTAAGGGTTGGGCACACCATTGCATGCCTTGTTTGCTGCTGCTGTTGCTGCTGTTGCTGCTGCAGCTGCACTGTACTTGAATGCTCTGTTACCCCAACAAGGAGCAGCAAACCGGCAGCAGCAGGAGCAGCGCGCTGCGCGGCTGCTGCAGATGCAGCAGCAGGCTGTTGCGGCTGCTGCTGTCGCTTCGTCTTACAAGCTGCAGCAGCTGCAGCAGCTGCAGTTGCTGCAGCAGCTGCAGCAGAAGCAGCAGCAGCTGCAACAGCAGCATATGAGTGAATCCCCAGGTTCAGCTGCTGCTTCTCCTGCAGCAGCAAGGACGCCATCTTCAGCAGACATAGCAGCAGCAGCAGCAGCAACGACCAGTGCTCCTGCGTCAGCTGCAACAACAGCTGCGGCTGCTGCTGCAGCGCATTCAACGCAGCAGCAGCAGCAGCAAGGAGCCCCCGTTGCGGCAGTAGACAACTGGGTGCAGGTATGTATGCTGCAGCCGCACGATCAGCAGCAGCAACAGCAGCATCATCATCATCATCAGCAGCAGCAGCAACAGCACAAGCAACAGCAGCAGCAGCAGCAGCAGCAGCAGCAGCAGCAGCAGCAGCAGCAGCAGCATTTCTTGCATCGATTCCTTCAGCCCTTAAATCTGTTTATTTCACCTGTCTCCTCTTTTGTCTGTTCTTTTTCTGTCTCCTTTGTTTTGCTTCTTTTTGCCTCTCTTATTCTTATTCGCACCACTTCTTTTTATTGTTTGTTACTATTGTTTGCTGTTTATTATTTATTATTTATTATTATTGTTTATTGTTTATTATTTATTGTTTATTGTTTATTATTTATTGTTTATTGTTTATTGTTTATTGTTTATTATTATTTATTTCTCTCTTCTTTCTCTTTCTCTCCTCTTTCTTCTTTTTCTTCTCTCTCTCTCTCTTCCGTTTATATATAATATATATAATATATATATATAATATATATATATATATATGCAGTGTACATGTGTGGGGTGTCTGCACAGTGTGAGGCGTGTAAGAAGTGGCGTCGTCTCCCGCTGGGGATCGATCCCCACTCGCTCCCCGACTCTTGGTATTGCTCTATGATGCACTGGGATGCCAGCAGCAGCAGCTGTGCTGCACCTGAAGAAGACTATAAGGAAGAGCAGCAGCAGCAGATGCAGCAGCAGATGCAGCAGCAACTGCAACACCACCACCAGCAACAATTTATGCTGCTGCAGCAAAATACAGTCGCTGGAGTTGAAGCAAGAGACTTAGAAGAGCAAGACCCTGACTTCCTTCCGCACCAACATGAGCAGCAGCAGCAGCAGCAGCAACTCGCTGCTGCTGCTGCTGCTGCTGCCAACGCTGCAGCGACAGGCGTCACAAAGAGACGCACAAGAAGTTCATTTCTTGCTGCTGCTGCTGCTGCCGCAGCAACGGGTGCGCGTCTCCTTTTGCAGCGCCTGCAACAATTGCTGCTGCTGTTGCTGCTGCTGTTGCTGCTGCTGCCGCTGTGGTCCTGGTTGCTACTGCTGCTGCTGTGGTTCTTTTGCTGCTGTTGCTGCTGTTGTTGCTGCTACCTGTGATGTTTCTTCTATCTTCCTGCCCTCAGCATATTGCTCGACTGCTGCTGCTGCTGCTGCTGCTGTTTTGTGGCTGTGTTTGCTGCAGGTACGGACTACAGCGCGTCTCCTGGGGGCTGCTGCCCGTCTGCTGCTGCTGCTTCTCTGCCTCCTGCTCTTCATCAGCTGCCGCCTCACTTGCAGCAGCAGCAGTTGCAGCTGTTGCAGCAGCAGCAGCTCAGTGCAGCGCAACGCGCAGTAGCAGCAGCAGCAGACGGTCGCCACATCGGCACAGGCTTGGAAGGAGCTCTTGGAGCCCTGCAGCAGCAGCAGCCCGGGACGGCAGCAGCAGCTGCTGCTGCTGCAGCAGAGCTGGCAGCAGCGAGTATGGCCCCCGGAGCCTCTGAATTGGTGCGCTTAGAACCAGCAGCAACAACAGCAGCAGCAGCAGCAGCAGCAGCAGCAGCAGTACGTAGTCCTGTACGCATTTCTTAAGGTGCTTCTGTTTGAAAGATGCTGACGTTTCTGTTATTGCTGCTGCTGTTGCTGCTTCTGCTGCTTTTCTGCTGCTGTTGCTGCTGCTGCTGTTGCTGCTGCTGCTGCTGCTGCTGCTGCAGGCTGTGACGTTGCTGCGAGCGCCTGTGGCGAGCAGCCGCTTCCACCCCGTAGCTGACAGACTCCTCATATCCTGCCCCGACGGTAAACCCTAAACCCTAAACCCTAAACCCTAGAGTACTTCCTCCGAGCGGAAGGAGTAGAAGAGTTTGAGCGATGTGTGGTTGCTGCTGACGTTGCTGCCGCAGTTGCTTTAGCAGCTGGTGGAGTGTTTTCGTTGTCTCTAAACAGCTTTTTCTTGTGCTGCTGTTGCTGCTGCTGCTGCTGCTGCTGCTGCTGCTGCTGCTGCTGCAGGGGCAACGACGACGGGGTGCGCGGTTTCTATGCCTAACGGAGTGCTGCATCTGCGGCTGCTGGACGCCATGCCTGCTCCTTCGGGTGCTCGTCGTGGTGCTGTTAGCAGCAGCAGCAGCAGCGGCGGCTGTACAGCAGAAGACGCAGGAGCAGGAGCAGCAGCAGGAGCTGCGTGTGGGGGCAGCAGCAGCAGCAGTTTTTTTGAGATGGATGTGCAGCAGCAGACTTCTCAAGACGGTCTAGGAGGGAGCAAGCAGCAGACGCGCACAGCAGCAGCAGCAGCAGCAGCAGCAGCAGCAGCAAACGCTGATGCATGCATGCATGTAGACTTTGCTTATGCTGTGCGGTGGCCAGGCATAGAGACCCTTAGCGTTGCAGCAGAAGATGAAGATCTGCCTTGTGAATCTGTCTCCTGCAGCAGCAGCGAAGGGGAGGAGGAGAATCCAACGCCAGCAGCAAATGCAGCAGCAAAAGCAGCTGCTGCAGCAGCAGAAGGGAAGGCAGGGGAAGCAGGTGATGACCCTGCAGCAGCAGCAGCAGCAGGGAAAGAAGCTGCTGCTGCTCCTGCAGCAGCAGCAGCAGCAGCTGAATGCCCTAACCGGTGTCTTGTTGTTCCTGAAGACCCCAACAGCCCTGCAGCATTTTCTGTTGCTGCTGCTGCGCTGCAGCCACGAGAGCTGCAGCAAATTGCTGCTTCGCTGACGAAGCAGCTGCAGCAATGCTGCCCAGTGCTGAAGGGACAGATTCCTTATAAAACTTTAAAAACATTCAGGCCGCTGCAGCAGCGGGGCAGTTCTGGGGTGTATAGTCAGGAGCAGCAGCAGCTAATGGAGCAGCGGCTGCAGCAGCACCTCATGGAGGAACAGCAGCTGCAGCTGCAGCAGCAGCTGCAGCAGCAAAAACGCATTATGCTTTCAGCAGCTAACCCAGCCCACCAAGTCCTAGACCTTCGTGAACTGCTGGGGGCTGTCTGTCTTGCGGACCCGACAGTGCAGCAGCAGCAGCAGCAGCAGCAGCAAGAGCTGCAGCAGCAACAGCAGCAAGAGCTGCAGCAGCAGCAGCAGCAGCAGCAGCAAGAGCTGCAGCAGCAGCAGCAGCTGCAGCAGCAAGAGCTGCAGCAGGAAGAGGACGAGCAGCAGCAGCAGCAGCAGCACAACATTCGGAAGTCTGCTGCTGCAGATGACGTCGCGCCGAGCAGCAAACGCTTGAAGAGGGCACAGGGCGCTGCTGCTGCTGCAGCTACTGCCGTTGCTGCTGCTGCTGCTGCATGTACACCTGAGACGGTGAAAGGCAGTATTACTGCAGGAGTAAGTGCTGCTGTAGATGCTGCTGCAGCAGAAGCTGGTGATGCACAGGTTGCTGCTGCTGCTGCTTCTGAGGGTCTTGCTGCAGCAACAGTTGATGCCACGGCAGCAGCCGCCAAAAGAGAAGCAACAGAGGAGCCCCTTGCTGCAGCAGCAGCAACAACCGAAGCAGCAGCAGCTGCAGATTTGCTTGCATTCGCTGCTATGCAACTGACCAGCAGCAGCAGTAAAAGCAGCAGCAGCAGCAGCAGCAGCAGCAGCACAGAAGGGGTGAAGGCCTCTGGGGAGGAGGAGGCTGCCCACTCGTGGGGCGAGCAGACAGCAGCGGCAGAACAGCAGCAGCAGCAGCAGCAGCACCAACAGGAGCGAAAGCAGCAGCAAAATGAAGCAACTCAGCAGGAGGCCGTTGCTGCTGCTGCTGCCGAAGCAGCAGCAGCAGCGCCAGAGCCAACGTCGCCTCCAGAGATAGAAGCTGAGGCTGCTACATCCGTGAGGACAGCAGCAGCTGCTGCAGCAACAGATGCTGCAGCAGCAGCAGATGTTACTGCGGCAGCAGATGGTGCTGCAGCTGTTGCTGCTGCAGCAGATGCAGCAGCAGAAGCCTCTTCGGCTTCGAGGGAGTTGCACCAGGCTATAGAACCAACAGACGCAGCAGCAGCAACAGCAACAGCAGCAGCAGCAGCAACGGGAGAAACGAAAGCTGGGGACACAGCAGCTGAAGCAGAAGCAGCAGCTGAAGCAAAGACAACAGCCAAAACAGCAGCAGCAGCCGAAGAAATAGCAGCAGCTGAAGCAGCCTCAGCAGCCGAAGCAGCAGCAGCGACAGATGCAACAGCAGCAGCTGCAGCAACAGCAGCAGACGCTGCAGCAACTGCAGAAACTGCAAGAGCAGCAGCAGCTGAAGCAACAGCAACAGCGGAAGCAGCAACAGCAGCTGAAGCAGCAGCAGCTGAAGCAGCAGCAACTGAAGCAGCAGCAGCTGAAGCAGCAGCAGCAGCAGCAGCAGGAAGAGGAGTAGCTGCCGAAACAGCAGCAGCAGAGGCAACAAAGCATGCAGCAGATGCCGCTCAGGGAGCAGCAGCAGCACCAGCAAAAGACGTTGCTGCGCCCGAAGTAGCTGAGGCAGAAGCAGAGGCAGCAGCTCCTGCTGCAGCAACAATCGCTGGTGCATCTACAGGAGCTGCTGCTGCTGCTGCTGCATTACGTAGAGCGCCCGCTAAAGCTGCTGCAGAAGCAGCACCAGCAGAAGAGGAAGCAGCAGCAGCAACAGCAGCTGCAGCAGCAAAACCATCATCACGGCGCTGCAGCGACGGGCCAAAGGATGCAGAAAAAGCAGAAAAAGCAGCAGCAGGAGCAGCAGCAGAGGGAGATGGTGCTGCTGCAGCAGCAAGCGCAGCCGCGTCTATAGCAAAAACCTCGGAAGCAGAAGCAGCATCGTTAAGGGGAAGGAGAGCAGCAGCATCAGCAGAACGAGCAGGAGCAGCAGCAGGAGCAGCAGCAGCAGTAGAAAGAGCAGCAGCAACAGAAACAGCAGAACAAGCAGCAGCAGCAGCAGAGGAAGATGATGATGAAGATGGAAGAGACCCCTGGGCCCCTATGCTGTCTCCCATCCAAGAGGAGCTGCCTAGCAGCAAACGAAGCAGCTGCAGGA
The DNA here is from genome assembly GCF_000499425.1 of Eimeria acervulina. Lineage (NCBI taxonomy): Eukaryota > Apicomplexa > Conoidasida > Eucoccidiorida > Eimeriidae > Eimeria > Eimeria acervulina. The sequence goes on from NW_013547187.1 coordinate 38,521, forward strand.
CTTCGCTTAGCGACAGCAGCAACTGCAGCAGCAGCAGCAGCAGTAGCAGCAGCAGCAGCAGCAGCAAGCGGAGAGGGGATCGGCACAGGAGACACACAAACAGCACTGCAGCAGACTCCCACAGAACCAGCAGCAGCAGCAGCAGCTCGCGCGGCAGTAGGGAGACCCTTCGTTCTTATGCTGTTGATTCACTTGTAAGCAGCAGCAGCAGCAGGGAAGGTCGCAGCAGCACTGGCAGCTATACCAGGGCAGAAAGGCTGCACAGATCAACCGGCAGCAGCAGCAGCAGCAGCAGCAGCAGCAAGGGAGGGATTTCCCTATCGAGGGCCTCTTCATTCGAAGAGAGTGCAGCAGCAGCAGCAGCAGGTATGTCTGACTCGGATGATCCCTGGACTCCGGTCCCCTCATTAGATGCAGCAGCAGCAGCAGCAGCAGCAGCATCGCCTAGCAGCAGACACGGCAGCAGCTCGAGGGACATTGGGGGTCTCAACCAACGAGAAGGCAGCGCTGGTGGGTCTGTTAGCTGCTCCTCTCCTAGCGGCTTCCTGCAGCAGCAGCAGCAGCAGGAGTATGGGCAAAGCAGACAGGGCAGCAGCAGCAGCAGCAGCAGCAGCGCTGAGATGGGGGGCATTGAAGGTAGAGGCTCTGCCCCCTCAAGGCCGCTGTCTCCTCGCCGCATGCATTCTAGGTTGCGGCGTCAGCAGCAGCAGCAGCAGCAGCAGGAGCTTGATGAAGAGGACGAGCACGAGCACGATCAGCAGCAGCAACAGCAGCAGCAGCGGCGCATGGGTGTGGGGCCCCCTCCCCCTTTATCTAGGGGTCGTCCTTTGCTGCTGTCTTCATTGAACCGTCATGCACCTCCTTCTTCAAGAGGAGACAGAGGACAGCCGCTGCTGCCTTGGGGTTTAAATGCGCAGCAAACAGCAAACCCTCCTCTTCAGCTTCTTCCTGCTGCTGAGCAGCGCATCTTCTCTTGCTGGAGACATTCTGAGGACCCATTTGCTGCTCCTTATCCACCTGACCCTCCACTCAGACACCGCATTCGAGATTTCCAAGACTATAGACCTCTCAGACCAGGGGGCCCCCATGGGGGCCCCCCTCATGGAGGGGGGCCCCCCCATGGAGGGGGCCCCCACGGTGGGGGCCCCCACGGTGGGGGCCCCCATGGAGGAGGGCCTCATAGTGGGGGCCCCCATGTTGGGGGCCCCCATGGTGGAGGGCCTCATAGTGGGGGCCCGCATGGAGGGGGCCCCCATGGAGGGGGCCCCCATGGGGTAGTTGGTTCGCATGGGGGCCCCCCTGTTCATGGGTGCAGTTCAGGCAGCTGGGATATGCTGCGGTCTCCTCCTCATGGGGGTACAGAGAGAGACAGAAGAATGGGTGGGGGGGCCCCCAGTGGGGGCCCCCATTGGGATGGGCGTGAAGAGGGGTTGATAGCAAGGGGTTTGAGGAGGCCTGCTTCTTCTTTAGGCTACAGACACCAGCGCTCACACCCCTGGTAGATCAGCAGCAGCAGCAGCAGCAGCAGCAGCAGCAGCAGCAGCAGCAGGAGTAGCAGCAGCAGCAGTAGCACTGAGACTGGCGAAGGAGACTGTCTCCTTTTCAATCCGCGAAGCAAACTAAATGCGTTTTCACCCACAATTCATATTGTAAATACAAAGTATTGGCGTCCTGCTGCTGTTGCTCCTTTTGCTGCTGCTGCTGCTGCTGCTGCTGCTGCTCTTCCTGCTACTGCTTGCTACTGCTGCTGCTGCTGCTCTTCCTGCTGCTGCTGCTGCTGTTGGGGGGTCTTTAAGCTCAAAATAGTTGAGAGTGGCAGGGTTTTTGCTGAGCCCTCGGCTTTGCAGCAGGCTTTGCTGCTGCTGTTGCAGCAGCAGCAGCAGCAAACGCTGCAGCGCAGTGTAGCGCGAGACGTGTGCAGCGCAGTGGATATCAGAAGGAGCCGCAGGCAGACAGCAGCAAACAGCAGCAGCAGTAGCAGCAACAACGAAGAGACAGACAGACGAAAAGGGAGACAGCCAGCAGCAAGCAGCAGCAGCAGCAGCAGCAATAACGAACAACGAGAAGGGGAGTGGACGAAAGCTGAGATGAGCCCGGAGGGGCACATCGTAGCTATCTACGGGTAGCTATAGCTAGCTAGGGCTAGCTGTAGCTAGCTATGTCAGGCTACGGGTAGCTATAGCTAGCTGGTGTGGCTAGCTGGACGAGCAGCCCCTGCTGAAGCCTCTAACACCACTCTTCTAGCTATCTGCTTCGGCTAGCTACCTGCTACACCTAGCTAGCTGCTGCCGTAGCTAGCTGCAGCTAGCTGTAGCGGGAGCCTACAGCCGCTAGCCCAACCTAAACCCTAAACCCTAAACCCTAGGTGTACGCCGCTTCGTTGCACTTATTCCAGACCTACACTGGGAGCAGCTAGATGAAGGTTTAGGGTTTAGGTTTTAGGGCTGAGGGTTTAGGGCTTAGGCTTGAGGGTTTGCTCGTACGTGGGGTTATGATCGCTGGAGACTGTCTCTTGTCTTTGTTGCTCCTTCACAAACCCTAAACCCTAAACCCTAAATTAAAATGCGCATAAAGGAGAGTTTATTTCTACACCCTAAACCCTCGGCTGTAGCCACCGCCTTCTGTGGTGGGTGGCTGGGGGCTAAACCCTAAACCCTAAACCCTAAACCCTAAACCCTAAACCAGCTGCAACAAGATCTTCCTCCCTCTAGAGGGCTTTTTCAAGAAATTAGGGCTTGGATTCAAAGGGTTCGTTTCTAGTGTTTAATGCTTAGTGTTTAGGGTTTAGGGTTTAAGGTTTAGGGTTTAGGGTTTAGGGTTTTCCTGGGGCTGCACGGGGCCTCCGGGGGGCCCCCCGGAGGTCTTTGTTTTTTTTTTTTGCATTTGTTTGGCGTTAAGGCTGAAATGAGGGTTTGATTTGAGCGTATATGCTTTACTGTGTATAGTTGGAGAGTAGATCTAGCCTTTAGGGTTTAGGGTTTAGGGTTTAGGGTTTGGGGCTTCGAGTCAGCCCAGGGCGCTCCTTCTCCCAGACCCCACAACCGCTTCAATTCATTTTTGTCGCAGCCGTTGCAGTAACAGGAACAGCAGCAACAGCAGCAGCAGCAGCAACAACAACGGCAGCAGCAGCAGCAGCAGCAGCAACAGCAGCAGCAGCAGCAGCAACAGCAGCAGCAAGAGCAACAGCAACGGCAGCAGCAGCAGCAGCGGCAGCAGCAGCAGCAACAGCAGCAGCAGCTGCTGCTGCTGCTTCGGACACGGCAAGGGCAGAGAGTGGCTGCTGGGAGCTCCTCTGAAGCAGCAGCACCTTCGGCTGCTGTTGTTGTTGCTGCAGCTGTTGCTGCTGGCGCTGCTGTTTCTGCTGCTGCTGACTGCGCTGACGATGGATTCCTGCAGCAGCAAGCGCAGCGAGCCTCCGTCTGCTGCAGCAGCAGCAGCAGCAACAGCAGCAAGAGCGGATCTGGAGTGTACAGACAGGTGCGTATCTCAGAGCCCTCATATATTTGATATCTGCTTCCACCCCACAAACCCTAAACTAGTTGCTGCTGCTGCATTTGAAGGAGAGATAGAGCTGCATGCATTACCAGAGAAAGATGTGCTGCAGCAGCACCTGCAGCAGCAGCAGCAGCAGCGAGACAAGCAACGCGAGCTCAAAAGGCAGCAGCGACGCAGACTCCGACTGCAGCAGAAGCGCGAGCAGCAGCAGCAGCAGCAGCAGCAGCAGCAGGGTGTTGATGAAGGCGACAGCAGCAGCAGCAGCAGCAGCAGCAGCAGCAGCGATTCATCTGATGAGGAAGCCCCGGATCGCTTCCTAGAAGCAGACTTAGAGTGTTTACAGACCCGCATCCAAACCCTAAACCCTCACAAGAAGTCGTGCAGGGCTATTCACTTCTGGAAGGAAGGAAACGGTAACCCTAAACCCTAAACCCTAAACCCTAATTTCGACGACTCAAAGGATTGATCGGCACCTCTAGTAGAACGCAGGGTTTAGGGTTTAAGGTTTAGGGTTTAGGGTTTAGGGTTTGGTTGTTTGCAGCTATTTTAAGTGCGTCAGCTGATGGGCGATGCTGCATCGTCGATGTCGACTCGGGGGTTTGTACATGGCGGTCTCTTCGCAGCAAGTAAGGGTTTAGGGTTTAGGGTTTAGGGTTTAGGGTTTAGGGTTTGGCGTTTGGATAGCAAGGAGTGTTTTTTTTGCTATTTCTTTCTGCTCATATGTTCGTATTTTGCGTCTTTAACTGTATGCCTTGTACGCCAGAATTTAGGGTTTAGGGTTTAGGGTTTAGGGTTTAGGGTTTGCGGTGTAGGGCTGGCTTCGACGCGGCAACACCACTCTCTTGCAATGCATTTGCAGCAGCAGATGAAAGCGGTAGAATATCATTGTGGGACACCCGCCAGCAAAAACCGACAAAGATATTTCCTCCTGAAATGCCTGGAGTCTCGAGTAAGCGAGGGTTTAGGGTTTAGGGTTTAGGGTTTAGGGTTTAGGGTTTAGGGTTTAGGGTTATGAGGTTGAACGGCTGCGTTATTCGAAGTGTTTTATAGTTTGGGGTGTCCGGTTTACGTTGTGGAGGTAGGGGTTTGTGGTTTAGGGTTTAGGGTTTGTCGTTTAGGGTTTAGGGTTTAGGGTTTAGGGTTTGTGGTTTGTGGTTTAGGCATGTGTTACTCTTCGAGTTTGCTGCTCACGGCGGGCTGCGGATATTTGACTGTCTTTGATCTCAAAAAGGCGAAACTGAAGGCACGCAGCGACGAGTTAGAGGCAGACTTCACCAGTGTGCTTAGAGCTAAAGTAAACCCTAAACCCTAAACCCTAAACCCTAAACCCTGAAGCCTGAAGAAGCAACGCGTCCGCCTGGACGTACGAGAAAGTTGAGGAATCGAGAGAGCTCGGAAGCAGCACCAAGCGATGTCTTTGAAGCCTAGGGTTTTACAGTGATTTTAGGGTTTAGGGTTTAGGGTTTAGGGTTTAGGGTTTGTGCGCATGCAGGAGGGTTCAAAGGTTTGCTGCGGCTCCGAGGAAGGCAATATTTGTCTCTTTACTTGGGGCGACTTCGGCGATTTCAGCGACAGAATTACAGACATACGAACAGGGGTTAATGCATTGGTGAGTCTTTAGGGTTTAGGGTTTAGGGTTTAGGGTTTGGGGTTTAGGGTTTAGGGGTTTGGGTTGCAGGCGGCTGAATAGCGTGAAAGAGCTTCTTGTGCAATCACAGCAGCAGCAGCAGATGGCTTGTGGTTTTAGGGTTTAGGGTTTAGAGTTTAGGGTTTAGGGTTTAGGGTTTAGGGTTTAGGGTTTGTTTAGGGTTTAGGGTTTTGCTGAGCAGGTCAAGCTCGATGAAGACACCCTCCTCGCGGGCTGCGGCGACGGATGCATTCGCGTAGTTCAGCTGCACCCCAACAGAATTGCAGGTGAGGCTTAGGGTTTAGGGTTTAGGGTTTAGGGTTTAGGGTTTATGGGGTGTATGCGTTTTTGGGGACCAGGGTTTAGGGTTTAGAGTATAGGGTTTAGTATTCAGGGCTTACGGACTAGGGTTTGGGGTTTAGGGTTTAGGGTTTAGGGTTTAGGGTTTGCTCTTTAGGGATCTTGGCGGGGCACGGTCGTCGCGATGGGCCTGTTGAGCGTTTGTCTTTGAATTGCGACAAAACCCTCCTAGGTTCGTTTCGAGGGTTTAGGGTTTAGGGTTTAGGGTTGGGAACAGAATAGTTAGGGTTTTCAGCTGGGGGTTTTTGTTGCTTTCGCCTGTAGGCGGCTCAGCCCTTGGTTCATACGCTACAGTTCAAAGACCAGGGTTTAGGGCTTAGGGTTTGGGGTTTAGGGTTTAGGGTTTAGGGTTTGGGGTGCGTCGCAGCTTCGATTGCCCACGACAGCAGAATTCGGATTCATGACGCGAAGAAGGTGGAGAAGATGAAGACCAAAGTCGTCAGGCGTCTGAAGAAAGTAAACCCTAAACCCTAAACCCTAAACCCTAATGCTACCGCTAAACCCTAAACCCTATGCATGTGTTTTGCTGCTGAGGGTTTGGGTTTTTGTCTTCAGTCTCAGCAGCCCCATCACGACTTGCGCTCCGGCAAAGATTTCTTTGACGATTTGTAAACCCTCAATTAGGGTTTAGGGTTTGGAGTTTGCAGCTCTGCCCCCACGCGCTACCCCACGGCCCATGCTTGGCTTGCTAGTAACCCCTCCAGCTAGCCAGCCTCTTACCAAGCTAGCTAGCTAGCTAGCTAGCTACTTAGCTACCTAATGCATTAGCTAGCTATTTAGGCAGCTGTTTCCCTAGCTATCCGATTGATTGTCTGGCTAGCTGGCTAGCTGGCTAGCTGTCTAGCTGTGCTCTATCTGGGGAGGACTAGATACACCTCAGCAGGCGGAACAGATAGCTAGCTAGCTAGCTAGCTAGCTAGCTATTTGGGGAGGTGGCTGGCTAGCTGGCTAGCTGACGGGATTAACGAAGACCCAAACATTTCGCTTGCGCTTGTAAA
>NW_013547187.1:50000-86655 GCF_000499425.1 Eimeria acervulina
CACAGCAGCAGCAGCAGCAGCAGCAGCAGCAGCAGCAGCAGCAGCAACAGCGGCAGCAGCAACAGCATCGGTCTTCTCCTGCTGCTCAAGCGCATGCGCTTAAGACTTTCCTAGTGTATAATCACCTATTCGGTGGGCGCCTGTGTCTGCTATCGACTTCTCTATTCCTTAAACCCTAAACCCTAAACCCTAAACCCTAAACCCTGAACCCCTTGTACCGCTGGGGGTCAGTCTGCACCACATCTCAACGCTGCAGCAACACAGCTGGAAGCTGCTACAACTCTACAGCAGCAGCTGCTGCAGCACTTCCTAGGCTGGCGGGCAGTAGCGTTGCTGCTGCTGCTGCTGCTGCTGCTGCTGTCAGCGCTGCGGGTGTACGTACACCTCATACACAGACCGCCTCCATCCCTTCAAAAAGACAGCACAACACATTCTCCGAGTACAGCCCTCGGCCTCGGGACCCTTCACACCCCTAAACCCTAAACCCTAAACCCTAGGGCCCAGGAAGCCAACGCCTGCGAGAGGTGGCCGAGGAGGGGTCGCGTGCTGACAGTGCAGCAGCATTCGCAGCAGCAGCAGCAGCAGCACGGACGCGTAGCAACTACAGCTACAAACGCAGCGGCCACCGCAGCAGCAGCAGCTGCTGCTACCGCAGAAGCAGCAGCAGCAAGCGACAATGACAGCAGCAGCAGTAGCAGCAAGTCGCTCCCTCTTCTTCCCGGGCATCGCCCCAGCGCTGCAGCGTCGTGTGCTGCAGCTGCCTCTCCCGCAAAAGGCAAAGGCCTTCATAAGTAAACCCTAAACCCTAAACCCTAAACCCTAGAGCTCATGATGGTGCTGCAACTGCCGACGCCTTGGGATCGGCTTCTGGGGAGCTGCTTTGCTGCTGCACAAAACAGGAGATGAGACCAGCAGCAGCAGCAACAGCAACACTAGCACCAGCAACAGCAGCACTAGCAGCAGCAGCAAGAGCAGCTACAGCAAGAGCAGCAACAGAAGCAGTAGTTACATCGGCAGCAGCAGTAGCTACAGCAGCAGCAATAACAGCAGCAGCAATAACAGCAGTACCTACAGCAGCAGCACTAACTACAGCAGCAGCAGCAGTAGCAGTAACAGCATCAGCAGCAGCAGTAGCTACCGCAACAGCAGCAGCAGCAGCAGCAGCAGCAGCAGCAGCAGCAGCAGCAGCAGCAGGAGTGTGTGGGTGTTGCTGCATGCAGGCCACCCTGCGGGTCCCTTTACAATTCATTTTTGGGCTCCAACATTAAAGTGGGGTATTTCAATTGCAAACATTATTGACATGTTCGACAAAGACATCTCTGGTGTCTCTCCAGCACAACAAACAGGTCTGCTGCTGCTGCTGCTGCTGCTGTTGCTGCTGATGCTGCTGCTGTTGCTGCTGCTGCTGTTGCTGCTGGCCCTGGTGCTCCTCTTTACTCGATGCTGCTCAAGCAGAAACTCTTGCTATGGCGTCGAGCTGCTGCTGCTGCTGCGCATTCAATCGTGCTGCCTCAGCAGGCGTTGCTGCTGCTGTTGCTGTTCCTGCTGCTGCTGCTGATGTTCTGCGTGCTGCTGCTGCTGCCTCGTGCGTTTGCTGCTGCAGCGGTAGCAGCAACAGGAATTATTTGGTCGCGGTATAGTATGGTCATTACCCCGAAGAACTGGAACCTCTTCAGCGGTAAACCCTAAACCCTAAACCCTAAACCCTAATCCCTTGGTAGCTGACCTGCAGCAGACGGTAATGCGTACACCCAAACAGCAAACATCGCTCCCTATGCAGCAAACCCTAGTAGTCACTCGTTAAACCCTAAACCCTAACTAGCATGGGCCAGCAAACCCTAAACCCTAAACAACAACCTAACCTAACCCCAAACGGCACACCCTAAACACTAAACATCAAACCCTAAACCCCAGGCGTTCATAAGCAGACATTCTGGGCTCTTAAGTGCGCAGACAGAACGGCGAAGAAGGACAGCAGCAGCTGCTGCTGCAGCTGCTGAGCAGCTGCAGCAGCTGCAGCTCGCTAGCCGGGGTCTAGGGTTTAGGGTTTGCTGAGAGTTGTGGTTTTGCAGTTAATTTGGCAATGGCAATAACCGGATGCATACAACTCGCTCGTATTGCTCTTAAAGATTCAGAGACAAGCAGCAGCAGCAGCAGCAGCAGCAGCAGCAGCAGCAGCAGCAGCAAAGGCAGCAACGCTACTGGTTCTGCATAAGGCCGAGACTTTGTTGTCAGTGTGCTAGCCAGAACAGCTGCAGCAGCAGGAAGAGAAGCCGGCATGTGCTGAAGAAGCAGCAGCAGCAACAGCAGCTGAGCGGCAGCGGGAACAGCAGCAGATGCCTCAGCAGCTACAAAACAGCAGCAGCAACAGCCTCAAACAACTACGCATTATAGGAAAAGAATTTGTTCGTTAGCTGCAGCTGAAGCAAAACTACACAAATGCAGTAAGCATTTGTGGGGTGTTTGGTTGTGGGGAGACGACCCCAACAAACTTGAGACGATCCCGGGGGACGTGCCCCCTCTGGGATCCGATCCCGATTTTGTTATCAACGATCCCAGCTCTGTAAACGATCCCACATATTAAGACGATCCCCGGTGTGTCCCCAGTGAGGAGATGATCCCCGGTGGGGAGACGATCACCAGTGGGGAGACGATCCCATCTGGGGAGACGATCCTAACTGGGGAGACGTTCCCATCTGGGGAGACGATCCCATCGGGGGAGACGATCCCATCTGGGGAGACGATCCCAACTGGGGATCGCCTTGTGGGTTATCTTTTTGTGTAGAGACAACCGGCACTGAGGGCCGCAGCCTTTACTGTCTCCCCCAGTAATTGGGGAGACAGCAGCATTTACTGTCTCCTTTGTTAATGAAGGAGACAGCAACATCTACGTACTACGGGGACAGCGTCTACTGTCTCCTTTGCTAATAAACGAGACAGCACAAGCACTTAAAGCCTCCTTTATTAATAAAAGAGACAGCACGCTATCTCCTTCATTAGTATAGACAGCAGAACAATATAGTATACTGTCTCCTCTATTAATAAAGGAGACAGCAGAAGAATATAATGTACTGTCTCCTTTATTAATAAAGGAGACAGTACATTGTATTCTTTACTGTCTCCTTTATTAATAAAGGAGACAGTACATTGTATTCTTTACTGTCTCCTCTATTAATAAAGGAGACAGCAAGAGGAGGGCTTAAGACTCCCCAAGAGGAGACAGAAGAACGACAGCATCGCCCCGTACAAATATCAGAGGCAGCTTCCTCACGGTTTTCTGGCGAACACCACAAACCCTAAACCCTAAACCCTAAACCCTCTTAGCCGCATTTCTAAACCCTCATTAACTGCACCGGGCCCGCTGCAGCTACCGCAGACTCCGACAACTTTTAGGGTTTCACTCGTGATGCATCTGTTCTCCTATTTGCTGCCTAGGGTTTAGTGTTTAGGGTTTAGGGTTTAGGGTTTACCGAGAGTTTGTTGTTCTCATCAACAACCGTCAGGGTCTCCTCCGCATTCGCCAGCACCAAATTCAGGTGAACGTCATAAGACTGAGAAACAAAACATCTCAACAAACAAGGGTTTAGGGTTTAAGGCGCTATGTGAGGGTTTAGGGTTTGAGGCGCTGTGTGAGGGTTTAGGGTTTACGGCGCTGTATGAGGGTTTAGGGTTTGCGGTGCTGTATGAGGGTTTAGAGTTCGGGGGGCTACACACGCAAAAGCACTCCCATAAACGCAATAATAGCAGCAGCAACAATAACAACAACAGCAGCAGCGGAAGCAGAAGAAGCAAAAGCAGCAGCAGCAGTAGAAGCAGCAGCAGCAGCAGCAGCAGTAGAAGCAGCAGCAGCAGCAGTAGAAGCAGCAGCAGCAGCAGCTTCATACGTGCAGAGTTCCTTTGAGCTGTCTCTCTCCTCTGCACTTCACGAAGACCCTCTCCTCCATCGAGAGGCGGGCGATATCCAAAGGCTCTGCAGCAGCAGCAGCAGCAGCACAGGCAGCAGCAGCAGCACAAGCAGCAACAGCAGCAGCAGGGGAAGTGGGAGCTAGTCCAGAGGTAGAAACGCAGATTCCTGCTGCAGCATGAATCTGTGGAGCCGCATGCATGTATCAGCCGCTGCAGCTGCTGCAGCAACAACTGCAGCAGGCCTTACTACAGAAGCAGCAGGCGCTGCTGCGGCATCGTCAGGGGATGAGGAGGCAGCAGCAACTCGAGGAAAGCCTGCTGCTGCTGCTGCTGCTTCTGTTGCTAAACTGCTAATACAGCTGCTTTTATTTGGGCTTAAGCCGCTGCTTCTGAGGCTACTTGTCTTCCTCTCGCTGCTGCTTCTGCTGCTGCTACATTTGCTGTTGCTGCTGAGGCAGCTGCCGCAGCAGCAGCTGCTGCATCTGCTGCTGCTGCTTCCGCTATAAACAGCAATTCATACCTTGCAGCATCTGTGCGTTCTTCATTTTGAAGAAGAGAAGACGCAGAGACCCAGAGGCGAGTTGATGGTTTAGGGCTTGGAGATGAGGGTTTAGGGTTTAGGGTTTAGGGTTTGGGGTTTGGACGCCGCAGTTTGCAGCCAATGTATAGGGAAGCGTGAATTGTTCCCTCAATGCAGCAACTCAATGCTGAGAACTAGCGAGCTAAGCGCTTGTGCTGCTGCTGCTGCTGCTGCTGCTGCTGTTGGTGTCATTGCATGCGCAGCTGAAGCCTTGGCTGTTGCAGCAGCAGCAGCTCTCTAGCGATAATATGTAGAAAAATAAGAGAGGAATATCTTTATCTGTCTAGAAACAGCAGCAACAATGCAAGTAGATAAGGACGAGTATTAGCAATAGCAGTAGCAGCAGCAGCAGCAGCAAGAGCAGCAGCAGCAGCCTGTCGGCTGCCCTCCTCATCAGCAAACTCTCAACCATAAGCACAACACCTAAACCCCCTAACTCTTCTCCTCAAACCCTCTTCCCTGTGTGTTTATATGCAAACCCTAAACCCTAAACCCTAAACCCGTAAAACGCACTCGAGCGCCTCCGCCGCACCGGACCCCCTCTGCCTCAATCGGGGCTCGACAGCAACAGCAGCAGCAGCTGCAGCAGATGCAGCAGCAGCTACTGCTGCCGTTGTTTTAGGGTGCAGCAGCACACTAAGGCCAGCTGCCCCAAGGCGACGTCGTCGCCCCAGCAGCTGCTGCAGCAGCTGCAGCGGCTGCAGCAGCAGCAGCAACTGCTGCTGCTGCTGCGCAGCAGGTAGGGAGATGCCACCCGAGGAGACAACTGCCGCTGTTGCTGCTGCTGCTACCAATCAGCAGCAGCAGCAGCAGCATGATGCGAAGTTCGTGCGGCTGCTGGCGGAGAAGGGCAAGGTAGACTTAGCTCTCGTCAACACCGTGACAGGTCCTAAACCCTAAACCCTAAACCCTAGATCCCTAAGCTCAGCTTTTGGGCGTCCCTTAAAAGCATTGATTGTTTAGGGTTTAGGGTTTAGGGTTTAGGGTTTAGGGTTTGCTTCTGTGTCCCTGCAGGAGATGCGTACCCGCCTACCGGCAATTTTCCTCTCCCTGCATCAGGAGACAACAGCAGCAGCAGCAGCAGCAGCAGCAGCAGCAGCTGGAAGGCTTATCCAATACTGCCCCCAGCATTTCGTGCTGCAGCAACACAAACCCTAAACATTTGCTTCCCGGGTGTGAATTGGGCAGGTGTATGTACAGCAGCAGCAGAGCAGCAAGCAGGAGGAGCAGAAGCAGCAGCAGCAGCTGCTGCTGCTGCAGAACTGGGGCGCGAATTCACCCGACGTGTTGCTGCTGCTGCTGATCCGGCAAGACACACGTGGATCCTCGTACACATGCAGCAGCAGCAGAAGCAACAACAACAGCAGCAGCAGCAGCAGCCGGTTGCTGCGGGCGCCGTTCATGAATCTGCTTGGTCTCCCTCTTCTTGCTCCTCGCGAGCAGCAGCAGCAGCAGCAGCAGCAACCCCTGATGCGGCAGCAGCAGCAAACCCCACTTGTTCCCTAACCACCCGCCAGGCTCTGTTCTTGCAGCAGTGGCGTTGCAATGTTGCTGCGCTGCTGGAGGCGCAGCGGCTGCCTGAAGAGCTGCAGCAGCAGTTGGCTGCCTCAGCAACAGCAGCAGCAGCAACAGCAGGAGCAGCAGCAGCTAAAGAAGCAGCAGCTAAGGCCTCTCCAGCTGCTGCTAGTGTTGCTGCTGCTGCACAGCTCCAGGCAGCAAGGCGGCGCCTAGCAACCCGCTACGCATTCCTTATAAAAGAACGTCAGCAGCACCAGCAGCAGCAGCACCAACAGCAGCAACAGCAACAGCAGCAACAGCAACATCAGCCGTGCCCCCCCAGCAGCAGCAACAGCCGCAGCAGCAGCAGCAGCAGCAGCAGCAGCAACAGCAGCAGCAGGACGCCTGAGGAGGCGCAGCTTGCTGGGTGGTATTGGCCGTCAACTCTGCAGCAGCAGCGAGAGACAGCAAAATCGCTCGATGCTGCACTTGCTCAGCAAATTAAAGCCCAAAGAGTGAATCTGCTGCTGCTGCTGTTGCTACTGCTGTTGCTGCTGCTGCTGCTGTGCTTACCGGTGCTGCTGCAGGCGCTGCCCTTGTGTCCTTTGCTGCTGTTTGCGTTTTTATTTGCTGCAGTTGCTGCAGCAGACTCCATATGGCGTGTGCATATGTGGGCAGGCCGAGTTGTTGTCTTCTGACTTCTCTTGCCGTATCGTATGCATGCTCTGTTGCTGTTGCTGTTGCTGCTGCTGCTGCTGCTGCTGCTACTGCTGCTGCTGCTGCTGCTGCTACTGCTGCTGCTGCAGGCTTCCCAACGCCTGCTTGCTTCAAGGACTCATAAATTACCCCGTCTTCTGTGGCGCCTTCTCGCGGAAGCCAAAGAGGTAGAAACAGCAAGAGCAGCAGCAGCAGCAATGGCAGCAGCAGCAGCAACGGCAGCAGCAAGAGCAACAGTTGCAACTGCTGCAGGTGCAGCCCTATAACAGCCAGAAGAGGGCGACGTGCAGCAGTAGCTGCCGCAGCAGTAGCAGAAAACTAGGTGAAGATGAATACGCTTCAGCGCTGAACCGCCGGCATTGCTGCTGCTGCTGCTGTTGCTGCTGCTGCTGCTGTTGCTGCTGCTGCTGCAGGTTGAGAGGCAGCAACGCATCGTGCTGTATGAGCAAAGCTCTCGGGTGTACGGACGGCGGGATGTCTTCGCCGATTGGAGTGGGGAGCACCACCGCATGCGTCGAGCGTTTCTGCTGCAGCTGCAGCAGCAGCAGCAGGTGCTGCAGCAGCAGCAGCAGCAGCAGGTAAAACAGCTGCAGCAGGAACTCGAGCGGTATCGCCTCAAAGCACAACAGAAGTCAGAGACAAACAGAGAAGACAGAAGGAGAATAGAGAAGCAGCAGAGCGAGCTGAGGGCTTTACAAAGAAGGCTTCATAAAAAGAGGTGCGCCGATACTGCTGCTGCTGCTGCAACTGCTGCTGCTGCTGCTGTTACGGGGTCAATTGCTGCTCTAGCGCAGGTGCTTGTATGCTATGCAGCTGCAGAGAGATAAGGACGGCAGCAAGATGGTGCTAGAGGAGCATTGCGGCGCCTGACTCTGCTGCAGCAGCAGCTGCCGCTTCTGCTTCTGCCGCTGCTGCTGCTGCTGCTGTATAGTTGCAGTTGCATCGTTTCCCGCTGCTGCTGCTTCTCATGTGTTACCTCTCTGCAGGCAGCAGCAGCAAAAGCGCCGTCTGCTGCTGCGGCACATCGGGCGGCAGGCTGCTGCGTTGTTGCTGCGCCAGCCAAGCCAGCAGCAGCAGCAGCAGCAGCAACAGCAACAGCAGCACCAGCAGCCGCATGTGCTGCAACAGAGACTCGAGCAGCAGCAGCAGGCCCTCGACGATGCCTTGGCGCTGCTCATAGAAACTCAGCAAGCCCTTGAGGACTCCGCCTCTTCATCGGATGCTGCTGCTGCTGCGCAGCAGCAGCAGCAAAAGCAGCAACGTCTGCAGCAGAAGCTGCAGCAGCAGCACAAGCAGCAACAAAGACACAGGCTCGCACGGCCAGACCAACATCAACAGCAGCACCTGCAGCAGCACGGAAAGCAGCATCATCTGAAACAGCTGCAGCAGCAGCAAAAAAAGATGCCTGCCAGCCTTGGAGGTGAGCCGCATATTGAGAAAGGCCTTCGTTGGGGTGCTGCTGCTGCTACTTAGGGTTTAGGGTTTAGGGTTTAGGGTTTAGGGTTGGTGCGCGCAGATGCACAAGCATCCTCCTGGGTCCCGCCGCTGAAGCGCCGCTGCAGCGCAGCACAAGACACGATGCAGCAGCACCAGCAGCAGCAACAGCAGCAGCAGCGCGAAGGAAAACTCATGAAGCACTCCGGATTAGCCGGAAGTGAAGGTGCTGCTGCATCAGCTGCAGCAGCAGCAGCTACTGCAGCAGCTGCTGCTGCAGACCGACATGCGCCAAGCACGATGCGCCTAATGATTAGACCCATGAGTGCTGCTGCTGCTGCTCCGCAGCAGCAACAGCAGCAACGACACCCGGAGAAGCAGCACCAACAGCAGCAGCAGCACCAGCAGCAGCAGCACCAGCAGCAGCAGCAACGAAGCACGGAAAATCCCCAGGCATTTGCTGAGGGTTGTGGCAGCCATAGAGATCGACCCCAGCAATTGCAGCAGCAGCAGCAGCAGCAGCAGCAACAGCTGCAGCAGCAACACCAGCAGCAACAGCAGATTTCATCACGGACAACAGCAGATTGTCCTCTGAAGCAAACCCTCGAGAGCACGAGCCTGATGATGGAAGTTCGTCTAAACCCTAAACCCTAAACCCTAAACCCTGGAACTGAGCGTTAAGCACTCCCCGCCCCCATCAAAGACTTGGCTGCATCTAGGCTATGTCGGCGCTGCCTTGCTGTTGCTTCTCTGCTGCTGATGTGCTGCTGCTGCTCAGGAGGAGCAGCCGCTTTGCTGCAGCAGCGGCAGCGAAAAGGGGCCACTGATGATGCACTCATCATCAGCTGCTGTTGCTGCTGCTGCAGCAGCAGGAGAGACAGCTCTTATGCAAGACAGTGCAGCAGACCCAGAAGGAAGCAGCTGCCCGGATAACCACATCCACTGCGACACAGCAGCAGCAGCAACAGGATCTGCTGCTGCTGCTGCTGCGAGCAGTGTAAACGGCACTGCAGCAGCAGCAAGCGATTCCTGGGATCGTCTCCACGGCAGCAGCAGCTGCAGCAAAAGCGACCTTGAGAGCGACAGCCAGAACAGCTGGAACGATAGCGGCAGCAACAGCAACAGCATGAGCAGCAGCAGCAGCAACGGGAGCAGCACCAGCAGCAACAGCAGCAGCAGAAGCTGGCGCAAGGGCTCTACTGGAGCGCCGCTGCACGCACAGGGGGAAAGGGCGGCAGCAGCAGCAGCAGCAGCAACAGGGACACCGGCAATAGGAAAATACTCAGCACTTCTCAGTGCTGCTGCTGCTGCTGCAGGCCTCAGTGCAGAGGCGCTGCAGCAGCTGTCTTGGCTCGATGAGAGACGCTCCGACAGAACGTAACCCTTACATCTAAATAAACCCTAAACCCTAAACCACAAACCCTACAAAACCCTTAACCATAAACAAAAGCCCTTTCGCAAGACCACAGTCGTCTATCTAATTATAAACGCATTTGTTTTCACCTATGTGACAAAAGGAAAGGAGGGTACATTAGGGTTTTGGGTTGAGGGTTTAGGGTTTAGGGTTTAGGGGTTAGGGTTTGTTGTGCAGGGTTGTTCCCCCTAGCCAAGATCCTTACCGAGACGGATCTCTCTTCACTGAGTGCTTGCATTTAGAGGTGGGCGGTTAGGGCTCTAAGGGGTTAATGCGTAGGGTTTAGGGTTTAGGGTTTAGGGTTTAGGATTTAGGGTTTAGGGTTTAGGGTACCCCTCTGCCTTGCAGACGTCACTCTTCGCGCTGCTCCGCTTGGCCAGCACCGACAGCCCCCCGCCAGACACGGTAGCGAATATTCTTCAAGTGCGTCGTAAACCCTAAACCCCAACCCTAAACCCTAAACCCTAACCCCTAAGCCCTTACCCCAAACCCTCATCATAAACCCTTTCCCGAGGCCGCAACCCTTGCAATGAACCCTATGCCCTAACCTTAAACTTTGACCATTACCCTATCACCATAAACCCTAGCCGATAAGGCGCGCATTAGAAGACTGAACAGAGGGCAGCGCAGCTGTTGTGCGGCTGATGGTGCTGCTGCTTCTACCTCTGTTGCTGCTGCTCGCTGTTGCTGCCCCTCACTGTTGCTGTTGTTGCTGCTGTTGCTGCTGCTGCTGCAGTTGAATCGACTGCTGCTGGAGGCCAAGCGGCAGCTGGATGCGGGTCGCTACCGCCTCCTCAAGCAGATGAAGCTCCTTTTGGCGGAGGTAAGCCTCTGTGGGCTGTTAAGGGTTTAGGGTTTAGGGTTTAGGGTTTGCGAGCAGTCCTTTAAGCTGTGAATTTTAGCGTACGATTTGTTGCTTTCGGGACCACGCACTAGCCGATTTAGCCCGAGAGTTTAGGGTTTAGGGTTTAGGGTTTAGGGTTTGATTGCAGTCCAACTCTCCCTTCAACAACTTCCACCAACTAAGGCGGGGCTATCGCCTTTTAAATATGCTGGGCCGAGGCGGTTTTGCAGAAGTCTGGGAGGTGATATAGAAACCCAAAACCCTCCAACGCTAAACCCTTAAGCCCTAAACCCTCAACAAACCCTTTCCCCGCAGGTTGTTTTGGGGGGTCCGAGTGTCTGAGTGCTTTCTTTCTGTCTCTTTATTTGTAGCCGGACTCTGTTTTATTGTCTCTGCAAGCTGATTCATGTCTCCTGTGTTTTTCTTTTACCTTAGCATTTCTTGTTGTGTAGGGTTTAGGGTTTAGGGTTTAGGGCTCACGGGTTAGAGTTTAACGCTCGTGAAGGAGAGTTTAGGATTTCGGATTTATGATTTTGCAGTGGGATAGGGTTTAGGGTTTAGGGTTTAGGGTTTAGGGTTTGTTGGGTGTTCAGGTGTTTGACCCGCTTACCTGCTCGGTGGCGGCAGCCAAGCTGCACGTGCTTTCTTCTGTAAAGAGAGAAAGAGAAAGATTAAAAATTGTTAAGCGCGTGCAGAACGAAATAGAAATACACAAAGACATCAGGCCCCACCCTCATGTATCCCAAACCCTAAACCCTAAACCCTAAACCCTCACGTAAAACCCTACGCATCCCGTTCAAACCTTATCAGCAAACCCAAATGCCTAACCAACCTGCATATCTAAACACTAAACACTACTCCCCCTTAACGGGTGTGTAAGGAGTTCTGGGGTTAGGGTTTAGGGTTTAGGGTTTAGGGTTTGCGCTTCAGATTGTGGAAATGAAGGCTTGCTTTGAGATGGGGAACGATGTTCTCGCCAGCATCCTACAGTTCTGCGAAGGTCCTAACCCTGTTCTCTAAACCCTAAACCCTAAACCCGAGTTACGCAGGCCAACGCCTCTAGAAGTGGAAGGCAGTTAGCGGGAAGCGGACAGCCTGCGCAGCAGCAGCTGCTGCTGCTGCACGAGTAGTAGCAGCAACAGGGACAGCA
Source organism: Eimeria acervulina (assembly GCF_000499425.1). NCBI lineage: Eukaryota > Apicomplexa > Conoidasida > Eucoccidiorida > Eimeriidae > Eimeria > Eimeria acervulina. The sequence continues at coordinate 61,543 of NW_013547187.1, forward strand.
GGAGCAGCAGCACTAGCATTGTCAGCAGCAGCAGAGGTAGCAGCAGCAGCAGCAACATCAGAATTAGCAGCAGCAGCAGTAGCAGAAGTGGTAGTAGTAGTAGCAGCAGCAGCAGCACAAGTAGCAGCAGCAGCAGCAGCAGCAGCAGCGGGGTGTTGGTGTGCGATATGCAGGAGGTGACCTGGACCACTACTTGAAGATTTCGGGGCCTCTAGAGGAGCCTTTGGCGGCTCGCTGGGTCCGGCAGATTCTGCTGTAAGCCTCAGCAGCGCACCTGCCACCCTATTTGAACTAGCTACTTAACTGGCTAGCTAAAGCCGCCTGCTGCCTAACCACCTAGCTACCGCTTGCTGGGTAGCTAGCTGGTTAGCTAACTGGTTCGCTAGCTGGGTAGCTAGCTGGTTAGCTAACTGGTTCGCTAGCTGGGTAGCTAGCTGGATAGCTTGCTGGGTTGCTAGCTGAATAGTTTGTTGGGTAGTTAGCTGGGTAGCTAGCTAGATAGCTAGCTGGATAGCTAGTTGGCTAGTTAGATGGCTAGCTAGATAGTTGGATGGCTAGCTAACTCGGTGCGACTGCGTTCATGTGTGTGAACCCCAGGGCCCTGCATTACTTGAAGCACCAACCCAATGGCAGCATATACCACCTGGTGCGTCCTAAACCCTAAACCCTAAACCCTAGGATAAGGGTTTAGTAGGATCTGCTTTCCAGTGTCTCAAGTGCCAGCGTGGCGTCCCAGCTTCTCTGCTGCTGCATCTTTTGAGTCTCGATGCTGAGGTTTGGTGCATGCAAGCTGCATGCATGCATGCATGCATGCATGCATGCATGTGTCGATGCATGCGTTTTTGTTTGGGGCTGGACAGGACGTGAAGCCTGGAAACGTTTTGCTGCAAGAAGGAGACTGCAAGTTAGCAGACTTCGGGCTCAGCTGTTTCGTCCCTAAGGGAGAGACAAAACCCTTTACTGGGGGAGGGACCCTCTGGTACCAGCCCCCAGAGTGCCTGCTGCTGCAGCAGCAGCAACAGCAGCAGCAACAGCAACAGCAGCAGCAACAGCAGCAGCAGCAGCAGCAGCAAGTCCGACAGCAGCACAAGCAACACCAGCAACCCCCGCACATCGATGCCGCCCCTCAAGATCGACTGAAGAAAGAAACCTCTCCCAGGGACCAGCAGCAGCAGCAGCAACAACAACAGCAGCTGCTGCCTCTAGTGGTGCTAGCGGATGAGAAGGTTGGTTGCCGCTGCTGGCTCCCTTCATGTTGCAGTTGCGTAGCTGTTGCTGCAGCTGTTTGTCTTCATTTGCTGCGCTTCAGCAGGCATGCCATGAGTACTGCTAGGGCTGCTGCCTGCTGCTGCTGCTGTCTCTTGCTGCTGCTGCTGCTTACGATCGGCCCTTGCATTTGTTGTTGCTGCAGATCGACATATGGGCAGTGGGGTGTATCCTGTACGAAATGCTGTTTAACAAGTAAGTCCCCTTTGGGGTCCTGCAACAGCAGCAGCAGCAGCAGCACATGCTGCAGCAGCACAAGTAGCCACCACGCCGACAGTCGTTGCAGCAGCAACAGCAACAGTTCACTCTGCCGCCGGTTTCATGCATGTTGAGGCGGCTTAGCTCCAGTTACTGCTTTTGCTGCAGCTGCAGCACCAACTTGCAGCAACAGCAGCAGAAGCAGCAGCAGCAACAGCAGCAGCAACAGCAGCAGCAGCAGCAACAGCCGCAGCATTGGTGGGTATATGTGTGCTGTTGCAGGCGACCCTTCTGCCGCGGACTTCCCCCCGGCCATGCCGACCCTTCAGGTGGGATGTGCATGGCTGCTGCAGGACCTGAGTGGCTGCTGCTGCTGCTGTTGCTGCTGCCGTTATTGCTGCTGTGGCTGCTGCTATTGCTAGCAGTTGATTGTTTGTGTCTGTCGCTGCAGCGCACATCATCGCCAACGCTAAGGAAGGTCTGATTGTTCCCAACGGGCCCCGCAAGATCTCAGATGCAGCAGAGGTGAGCGAAGACCTGCAGGAACAGCGGCTGCTGCTGCTGCTGCTGCTGCAGTAGCTACCGGTCTGCTGCAGTAGATACGGCTGCAACTGCTGCATGCAGTCGCAAGCGTCCGTATGGATAGGTGGGGTCGCGAGGCAGCAGCAACAGCAGCACCTGCTGGGGTTGCGGTTGTTGCTGCTTTTGTTGTTGCTGCTTTTGTCGTTGCTGCTGCTGGTGCTGTTGCTGCTGTTGGTTGCTACTGATTCTTGGGTGCATTTTGGCTTTTGGCGTTTCATCTGGCGGCCCTGCTGCTGTCGCATCTGCTGCTGCTGCTTTTGCTGCTGCTGCTGTTGCTGGTGCAGGATATGCTGCGGCGTTTGCTTGCGTACGACCCTCGGGAGCGGCTGTCTTTAGAAGAAGCCTTAGCACATCCTTTCTTACAGCGGCCCCCAGCAGGCGCTGAGCTTGCCGATAGAATAGAGGAGACAATTCGGGCTCTTGAAAAGCAATAAGCAGCAGAATGCTGCTGCTGCTGCGTTCTGCTGCACCTCTGTTGGTGGCTCTTGCTGCTGCTGCAGCAGCCTGCTGCTGCATACACAGCACGTGGAGAGCAGACTCTGGAGAAGCCATTAGCGGCAGAATGCGGCTTCCGCTGCTGCTGCTGCGGTTGCACCTCTGTTGGCTGGTGCTGCTGCAGCAACAGCAATTGGGCATTGCTGCTGCAGCAATAGCAATTGGGCATTGCTGCTGCAGCAACAATGCCCAATTGCTGCTGCAGCAACAGCGATTGGGGAAGAGAAAATTCTTGCACTGGAAAAACTGCAAGCAGCAGAATGCAGCAGCAGCTGCTGCATTCTGCTGCGCCTTTGCTAGCTGTTGCTGCTGCAGCAACACCGCAGACGCAGCGGGTGATGCATGTCCTTATGCTGTTGCGTCTGCTGCTGCTGGAGAATAATGAGGAGGGAGATAGAGTTTGTATATAGAGGTAAAGACAAGAACAGATGCATGTAAATATATTTAAATAAACCCTTTTGTTTGTGAGAGAGTGAGAGAGACAGAGAAAGAGAGAGAGAGAGACAGAGACAGAGACAGAGACAGAGACAGAGACAGAGGGCGAGAGAGAGAGAGAGAGACGCAGAGACAAAGAGACAGAGAGACAGAGACAACTGCGATCAAGAGACAGAAAACAGAGACGAGCAGGCAAAGAGACAGACAAAAGCAGAACAATGAGACAGGCATTAGCAGAGACAAAGACAAACGCTTCGGTGAAGAAGGAAAGAGGCGGAGACAAACAGAACACAGAAACAGGGACCGAAGGAGACAAAGAGACAGAGTAACGCAGAGAAAGATAAAAAGAGACAATTGCGATCAGGAAACAGAGACAAATAAAGACAGAGACAAAACGAATTCATTGATTTAGAACAAACACATTATTTGCATCTTCTGAGGACAATGGGCGTAGCCGCGGGGTGGTGATACCACGAAAGATCCCTCCAGCAGCACCAGCCCCAGCAGCAGCAGCAAGTGCAGCAACTGCAGCAACTGCAGCAGCGGCAGGAGCATCTGCAGCAGCATCTGCAGCAGCAGTAGCAGCTGCATTAACAGCACGAACATATGCAACTGCAGTTGTTTTTCGTTGTTATTTTATGTGTTTTGTCGCTTTAACCAGAATGAGCAAGAAGTCATAAGTAAGTGGAAATGCCTGTATTGTTGTTGCGGCTGTGTTGCATGCAAGAACAAGAGAAGCAGATAACGAAAAGAACCTTTTCTCTGCTTTGTACTGGTGGTTCATCGAAGGCCTCAACAGCAGCAGAGAAGGAGAAGGAGGCGGAGGGATTATCTTCTTTTCTTTTGTTGTCTATTTGCTTCTATGCGTCGTATGCTTGTTAATGCAGTGTTGGTTTCTTTGTTGTTTATTTGTTTCTCTGCATCGCTTGTTCATTGGCTTGGTGCTTGCTTCTTTGTAATTCATTTTATCATTTGTTTCTGTGTGTCATTGGTTTCTTTGTGGCGCCTGTTCTTTTGTTTATTGTTTGTTTTTTTGTTATTCATCTCTTTCGCTGCATCACTTGCTCACCCGTTTAATATTTGTTTGTCCGTCGTTTGTGCCGATGTTTTTGTTGTTTGTTTCTTTTCATCATTTGTTTCTTTGAGGCATTTGTTGCTTCGCCGTAGGAGTTCACACAGAAAGTTGTCAGCGTTTTCGCCAGTTCATGCAATATATATATATATATATGTTTATAATATATATATATATATATATAAACATATATATATACATGTTTATGTATATACATACATATATATATATATCATATATCTGTATTATATGTATAAAGCTTTACAGTTCACTTGTTTGCACTGAACAAGTTTCTTTACTTCGTTCATCTAAATATTTCAGTTGTTTAAACTAACTGTTTTTTCTTAGTTGTTCGTTCTTTCATAGTTTTAACCCACCTTGCAGCAAAGTCACTTGCTCATTTTATACCTTCTCATTTCTGTGATTTATTTGCGTTTTTGGTTTTCCCCTTCTTGATTCGTTCAGGTGTATTATTTGCTTTGCTTTCTGTATTTTTTTCACTCGCATGTTTTCTTTTCGCTGCTTAGATTGGTTTATTTGTGACTTGTATTTTCCTTTTCCTGATCTGTTGTCAATATTATTTGCTTTCATTCCTGCGAGTTGGTCAGTTGTACACTTTCTTTTCATTTCTGTGGTTTGCTCATTTGTATCCTTTTTCTCTTTTTTTATTATTGGATTCACGGTTATTATTTCTGTGTTTTGTTCCAAGATATGTCCATTTCTATTCTTTGTTCCGTGTGCCTTTCATTCCCCTCCTCAATCTGCATTTTATTTGTTGCCTTGCGTCTTAGATTCCCTAGACTATTTCTTCTCGTCTAAAGTCCCCTAATTGGTTGTCGGTTTGTTCCGTCTTTTCTTTCTTTTTTTTCTCATAGCAGCTAGCTGGCCACACAGCGCATATTCATAGAGTGAAGGAAATTTGAAAAAAAGCAAACCCACCAAAACGGAACAGCTAATTCACAACGGGCGTTTTCTGTCTTCGGCAACAAACCCAGAATAAACCTACTCAAAAAACAGCAGAAGGCCTATTAACGGCACTAAAGGCAGACCCAATTCGAATAAACGAATACAGCCATGATACAAAAAGACGAAGATTCACAAAAAGGGACAAAAACATACAGTAAAAAACCCAGAAAGAGAAAAGTTCACTGGCTTTTCAGGAACTCTCCGCACCTATGCCAACCCACCCACAGCTCTCGCCGAACGACAGTTTCTGCTGCTGCAGCAGCAGAAGCAACTGCTGCTACTGTTGTTGCAGTACAGTGGTTTAATAAACATAGTTTTTCTCATAGAGGGATTTTCCTGCTCCAGTTCCTGCGGCGTCTCCTGCGTAGGTGCCGAGTTGTGCTTCGCTATTGGCCTTCGCGCGTTTGAGTAGCACTTCCTGGGCCTTAGCTTTGTTTTCGTTGTTTCCTCCCCAGGCCTGGAGTGTTGAGGCTTGGAGGGCGCGTCCGTAGGAGAAGCTGAGTGCCCAGGGGTGAGGCCCCATTTTGTTCATGGCATTCAAGTTGAGCGTCGCTTCTTCTTCTGATTGCCCTCCCGAAAGAAAGGTAACTCCTGGCAAGGCGGGAGGCACAGTGCGCGCCAGAGAACGAACAGTGAAGAATGCAACTTCTTCAGGCTTAGCCTTCGTCGGGCAGTCTGCCCCCGGAGTCACCATGTTGGGTTTGAGCAAGGCTCCCTCCAGCATGACGCCCTGATCGCTGAGCTGTTTAAATACAGCAGCCAAGACCTTCTCCGTCACGCGCGCGCAGGTAGTGATATCGTGCGCCCCATCTGTCAGGATCTCAGGCTCTACAATCGGTACCAAGCGGTTCTGCTGGCAAATGGACGCGTAGCGTGCAAGGCCGTAGGCAACTTCAGCAATTGAACGCTCGGAGGGCTTCCCCTGTGCAGCGTTTATCGAGAGCACAGCGCGCCACTTGGCGAAACGAGCACCCGCTGCGTAGTACTTCTTGCAACGCTCTGCCAGACCATCTAAACCCATTGTCGCTTTTTCTTCGTCCGTTCGCGGGATCGTCTCCAACCCCTTGTCCACTTTGATTCCAGGAATAATGCCCTGCTTCTTCAGCAAATCCACCATTGGCACCCCTGCAGAGTTCTTCTGAAATAAAGTCTCCTCAAACAGTATGCAACCCGATATGTACTGACCCAATCCCTCCGTTGTAAACAGCAAATCACGATATGCAGCACGGTTGCTCTCGTCGTTCTTCACCTTTATGCTGTCAAAGCGCTTTTGAATCGTGCCTGTGTAGAACAATAAACCCTACATGTGAACGCAGGCTAACATGCATGCATATAGGCATGTACGCACGCAGGAATCCTTTCTTTCAGCCACTCTACACGCGTGCGCATATGTGCAGGAACAAAATATTCTTCCATTCTCAGAAGACACAAACGTTCCCTTCCCCGCCCTGCGCCCAGCTCCCCGCGAAACAGGCAAGATCTCTTTGTTGAGTTAGTCTTTCTTTATTTCAGTAAGATATAATGAGCAAAGGGTTAAACCTCTTCGTCGAGTTAGTCTCCATTTATTTCAATAAAGAATAATGAGCAAAATGGACAAGAGTTGCTTCACTATCTGCTGGACAGAAACCCCGTGAGGCGGCGAACCGGTCGATTCGTCGGCAGCGAGGATGCCTTTGCCAGGGGAGGCGATGGCCTTGGCGGTGGCCGCCAACTCCTTCGCGATATCTTGAGGAAGTTCCTGCAGCAAACCAATTGCAGGCGAATTGAACAGAAAGTAAGGGGGTCGAAACACCCCGGGCTCGGCCGAGGTCACCTCGGTGAAACCTGGGGAAAGTCAGGACAATTTAGCGCTTCAAAGTAGCCTTTCGATAATGCTTAAGGTTTCTAATGGCGTATAGGCCGAAGGATTTCTTTTCATGGATAAAAAGAAGTGGACAAAGTGACGTGCTTCCACACCCCCCGATGTTACACCGGCGAGGTTCAAGGGCAGCGGCTTACCATTGTCGTAGTTGCAGAAAGCGGTAACGGAGGCGCAGAAAACAGCGAATAAAAAGGAAAAAGAGCCAGAAAATCAGAGTTTATTTAGTTATGCCACAAGGGAATGTTGAAGGTGCTATAGCAACTACGAACCTCTCTCGACGCACCGCCGCCAGGCTGCTGCACTTTGCATTATCGCCGTGGCTGGGGTGCGCTTCAGAAGTTGCGAAAGACACGATGCAGCTTTTTTATTGAGGTGAATATTCTGGAATATATTTTATATTAGTAGGAAAATTTCCCCTTTTCTGCGCCAGTCTATTAACCAATGCATAGCTCCGCCGCGCTTGGGGCTTCGCTTTGGGCCGAGACCAAGGCGGTTACTGTTGGTTGAGTTTATTGTATTCACTAAAAAATGCATGATGTGGCTCTACAACTGAGAAAAAAGTAGAATTAGGGTGCTTTTGCTCTCATACGGGCCCTCGGCTTCATCCATTTCAGGCCAACATTGCTGAACGTCCGCCGCAGCTACTGCTTCAGTGCTTCCGTGCTCAGGATTGTTTGTAACGAATGCCACGTAACAATTGCATGCTCCTCATCAAAAAAACAGAAATTATCTCAGATGGCAATTTTATTCGGCCAAGCCAACTAGCACCAGCGGGGGTTGTGTGCATGCGGCAAAATATGTCTGGACGGTTTCCAAGCCCACTCCCCCCCTTCGTTTGCTGCCAATGCACAAAGAGCAGCCAGTAAATCCCAATCAGCCAGAAGCTGATGGATGCGCTCCGCCGCAACAACAACAACAACAACAGCGCCAGGAGCAGCAACAACAGCAGCACCAGGAGCACCAGCAACAGCAGCAACAACAGCAGCAACAACAGCAGCAAGCAACTGCCCAGGCACGTCCTCAGGCGTTAGCCTTCACACACCCGAAGGCTGGCTCTATGGTCATAGCCTCATTGCGGCAACAGGCGAATCCCATCATTAAGTGAGGCTGCTCCACAGCATCCCCAGATCAGCACAGCACTGGGGGCACGCCTCTGTCGCTGTTGTTGCTGTTACTGCTCCTGTTGAATACCTGCTGCTGCTGCTGAATACCTGCTGCAGCTGCTTGTCTGTCTGATCGTTGTTCAGGTTTTTCTCCTCCGTTCCTTTCTGTTTTGCACCGATAGCCCCGGACTTTTTAGTTGGCGTCGGTTCTTGTGTTGTGTTTTTAAGCCTGAAGTATCATCGCTTGCATCCGAAGCAGCTGGTGCAGCGGCTGCTGCCGCTGCAGCGGCGGCGGGAGCTGAGCCGGCGCTTTTTGCTGCTTCTGAACGACGTGGAGGGGGCGCATACTTCTTTGGGTAGGTCTTATTCCTCTTTCTCTCTCTGCAGTTTGTTGCTTTGCCCGATTAAAACCAGCAGCAGCAATACGGTAGAGGGATTAGCCGGAGAGGGGAGGGGGAGTGGCGAAAGGAGTAGCAAGGAGGCCTTCACTCTTGGTTCTCCTATCTTTTGTGTTCTGTCGGTCTCTCCCTGTCCCTGTCTCCATCTGCCTCTCAGACATTCCCCTTATGTCTTTCTCACTCTGTCTGCATTTGTCTCGCGCGTTTTCTGCAGCACAAGTTATCCTGCATGCATTTCACTACGGCTTTATTCTTCTTGTTGCTGCCTCCGGAGCAGAAGCTGCTGAGCTGCTACAGCAGCTAAAGGCCTCAGAAAATCGTGCCTCGGATTCCTTGCAACCTGCACTGGACGACCGACATGCGCCGCGCTGTGCAGGTTGGTTGGGTTAATTGCCGTAGATTTTGTCAGGAGTTTATTTTTTATTTGTGGGAGTATATATGAATAAAGAGTAATTATTAGAGTGGAAGGTGTGCTTCAAGAAATAGGACCACTGCCTTGCACGAGGGTAATTAGAAGAGCTGGGTGAAGGCGATACGTAGACAGCCGGTGCATGCATCTGCCGGTGTTGTCGCATTTTGAGCCGATTTTGTGGGAAGCTGAGGTGTATATCCACATGAACGAGCTGCATGCCTGGGCTGCATTTCAGTCATGTGCGGCGGGTCGTGTATTACTTGCTCCCTAGGTTGCATGTTTGTTGGCGCTGCAGAGGTGTTGCGGGTGTTACCGTCTGTGAACCGCGCGGACTTTGTTTCCCTGGCGAAAGAGTTCAGATGCATGCGGAGTATATTCAAGGCTCGGCAGCAGCAGCTGCAGCAGTGCCCGGGCATCGGGCCCAAGAAGGTCCGCGTGCTGCTGGCTGCCTTTGAAGAGCCCTTCTTCCCCGACACAGACGACAGGTTCACAGCGGCTGCAGCCACCCGCGGCATCGCAGCAGCAGAAGCAGCAGCAGCCAAACATGACACGGAAACGGACACCGCTGTAACCAACAACACAGCCGGAGGTGCAGACAGACAGCAGCAAAGAGCGGAAACCCTGAAAACAATTGCAAACTGAAACTTAAGGACACCGCTCGTAACCAAATATCAAGCAGAGCGCATGCATGCGTTCTGCTACGTCGGCCTTTGCACATTTGAAATTTGTTTTTTGTCTAATTTCTTCCTAGGTGTTTGTTTTACTTCCGTGTGGCCGAAGCGCAACCGGCGTTTTTCCAGTTCCCTCTTTAAAAACAAGTAAAGGAACAGTTACTTGCCGCCGAGGCATGTGGTGAATGCGCGAGGACATAACAAAGTTAAATGCAGCTGCCGCCGAGTGTATGCACACCCGACGGTGCCAATGGGCACAGACACAGAAGAACGGCAGTACGCAAGGCGGACCACACGCAATCTTGTGCAGAGCCGTCACACATCGCAGCTCACTGCACTTCTAGTAGATGGCCATCCGAGGGTTTAGGGTTTAGGGCTAGGCAGTGGGCCAGTTGACGCGGTAGACGTTCAAGTTGTCAACAGGGATGCTGTGGGAATACCACTCCACGCGCTGCTGCGGCGGCTCTGGCTGCTGCACTGCATGGAGACATTCATCCAGCGCAGAGCGAAACTCGCTAATGAGCTGTGAAGGCTGCATACACGCGCATACAAGTTGAACCCCCTTAACGCTAAACCCTAAAACTGTTCCGCAGCCTTGTCTACCTGTTAAAACCAGCAACAAAAACACCCCCCGCGTTTGTCCCCTCCGCGGCAGCAGCTGTGAACTGTGCGCCGCTCTGTTTAAATCTGCGTCCCTGTTCTTGAGCTTGTTTTAAGGCAAGTTTTGTGGTGCTGCGAGAAGAGAGGAACTTAGAGAGGATGTTGGCTCACAGTCTTTGTGCCAACAGGGTCGGTAATGCGTTTGCGGAAGGCGTCGCCGTTGAATTGAATAACAAATGTGCACGGATGTTCAACCTGCGCATGCAGAAAGAAACAGCTAGAAGTCCCATCCAAGAGTATCGCAAAAAAAAATGGCAACTCATCTACAGCGCTGTGCAGTACAGAAACGAAGAATATCCACAGCCTTCTCCTCTGCCCCTAGTGTGCATATATATATATATAGTGTATGGCCATGCAATACGTAAACTATGCATGTGCTTGGAATTGCTTGGCCAATGCAGGAGCATTTAGACACAGACTGGCATCAGCTCCGCTTCCACGGTGCAAGTATTACGAAGAATAATCCCAATACAACGCAGATGCATGTATGCAGATGTAGGCATGCACGTTCAAATTCATTTCTAGGCAGGGGTCCGGAGGCTTCCAGAGAAGGAGAGGTGAAAAAAAGAGGGCGTCAATGCCCCCAACAACACTAAAAGGCCCTGCTCACTCACCCCACAGTGGTAGGCAGCGCGCGGCACTTCATCCACATCCACTATGAGGAAATGAGTGTTGCGGCTGGACGACTGGGCTAAGGCGATGAACTGTTCAAGCAGCAGTTTGTTGTGGGTGTTGAAAGTGGCAGCGAAGAAGATCGCAAGAGGCGTCGGCGGCTGTCTGTACACCTCAGCCTCGAAGGCATCCATATCGTGGATAACCCGCACCACCCCTTCACAAGAACGTGTCATAGAGGCGGCGAGAGAGCCAAAGCTGACAGACTGCGCTGCTTCAGCAGCTGTTCGTTGCATTAGGAACGGGAACGCCTCTGTAGCAACGCCGGTGAATGAAGGGGCCTCTCCTGGGGGAGCTACGGTGCTGAACAGCCGTTGCTGAGGCCTCACTGATACGGGGAGTCGAACCTGTAGACTCGGAAGGAGAGAACAGCCTGTGCGCCATCCTCGTACCAGCCCAGCAGACATTGTTCTCAAAGCGCCTAGCGGGTGAACACGTGCGTTTCGCAAGCTTGCAGGGGTGGAAAGCACTTTCAGACAGTTTGTAAAATGCCCGGCATCTGCGGGAATAAATCCACAACCTCAGAATTCATCTTCAACGCTGAACAAGTCGGCGAAGGTCATGATGGTGTGCAAGGAACCTGGGGCTGCGACCTAGGCGGAACGCAAGTGTCGGCCACCATCGGAGCCGAGCTATAGCCCACATGACTATATTTTTAGCATCAAAATGAGGTTTAAAATGCAAGTTTTGAACAATGAAGAGGAATGGGAAACGTGTGAAGCCTGCTCAATGCTGATTTCTGAACAGCCAGCGCACGCATAAACTGTGTGATGAGTGAAGGGTTTTATGTTTATTTTAGAAACCACACCTAACGCATGAATTAGAGGTTCATTGCGTCGGATTTTTATCAAGACATGATTTATGTCATGAGGGAGTTATAGATTGCCTGTACAGCTCGGCTCAACATGAGCAGGCACCACAGAAGGTGCAGCGTTTTTCTTCGGCTCCCCCCTGTGAAGTATCTTGTATTCCTTCTGCTGGTGCATTTGCATCACGCTCGTAGTGCATTAAACCCATTTGTAGCGGAAAATGGAGCGAAAGATGCTGCTTGGGTCTTCTCCTCTGCATCCATCGGCCGAATGGTGCCCCTCCTACGCCGCGCCGAAGCCGCCACCCGATTGCGCAACCGTAAAGCCCCCTTATCTATAACATGTTTAAGCAGTTCTCTTTGCCGCAGGTTCGTGCTGCAGTGCTTATTCCAGGCCGAGCACAGGCAGGGGTAGGAAAGAAAAGATGCGCATGGAGGCAGCTGCAAGGACACGCCCAGACGTCTTTGCCACATCGTGTGTTTTTTGTTCTTAATTTGCAGTAGTTACGGAAGGCTCCAATAACGAAAGGAGGAAAGCGACAATCTTGCTGCGGCCTACTCCCGTTCCCGTCCTTCACCAGGCGGCCCTCTTACAGGCAGCACAGACGGCGTTTGCGGCGGAGGAGCGTTTGCTTCCTGGAGTTTTTGAATCACATGCCAGAACTCTCCTTGTCAGTCTCTGCTTTTTTACATTCGCAGATCTAAGTTACTCAGCTGCCATTTAGCGTCCGTTCTTCACCATAATTACTTGCAGGATAGCTCTCATGCATGCTCTGCTTCCCATTGCCAGCTTTGTTCGTCAGTTGCGGCTAAGTCGTTTTCTTTTGCCCTTCCACCACGGCATTACATTTGAACACTGTGAGCCTGCTGAGGCAACTTCGGTGTCTGTTCAGCATGTGCTTATTGCGGGTGTCTCAGCTGGTGCTGCACGCGGCCTTTTGTGGGGGTACAGACCCGCGAGAGGTGCTGCGGGTGGCGTTGGCGAATGCAGGCCTCGTGACGGGGGTGCTGGATGTGGGGGGCTTGTCTGAAGTTTCTTATTTTTCTTCTTGCGGGCAGCCCAAGTTTGCAGCGGATTCGTGGGAAGCCGTTGCGTCTGCAGAGGAGTTTGTTAGTGACGTGCAGCGCTTGGCAGTAACTGCGCAACGGTGTGTAACGACAGCACGAAGAGAAGGAGAGGAGACTCAGAATCATATTGCCAGATGAAACTCACTCTATCCTTCTTCCTTTAGAGGAGCTCTGCTTCTTCAGCGCAGAGCAGCGGACGGGATCGGCCGCTCACAAGGGAGCGGCAACAGCCACAGAGACGGATGTACAGAGAAAACATGGCTTGCTGGTTGTAGCCATCAACTGCTGCTTTTTCTTCTCCCTTCTGCTGCAGGGGGTTGGCCAGTTGCTTGTCTCACGCTGTAGGTGATGCATTCACAGCGCTGTTCCTGTTCCTAATGAGGAAAGTAGGGTATATGTATGCAAGCAAAGGAATTTGAAAACTTTTTTTTTCCAATTGTTGATGCTAATGTTAACAGGCGCTTCATTATCTCGCGGAAGATAATAGGACAGTTGTGATTTGTCTGTTGTAGCCAGAAGAAACAGAACCGCTGCTTCACTGGATAAGGATTGGTTTGAGAAATGCATAGGGGGGAAGTTTGCACTTTTGTGGAATATGAAATCCGAATAACGAAGAAGTCGCCTGGGCACCGACCCTACTGGCAATTTTCCTGCTTGCAGTTAATGCAGAAAAGCGAAGGGAAACAGATTATGCAACACAACCAATTTTTCAGTAACTGATGCCTTACGCGAACTCGTCAAGGCCAATGGTGAAGACCCGAAAGCACCGCTCAGAGTAAACAAATTGACTTCCGTTTCCCGGTATTTTAGTCGTCATGTTAACATGCCGTGTAACATCTGCTCTACGTCCCAGCAAGAAAGGGGTATCACGAGGCACTCGTCTTTGTGCTTTTTTTGGGTGGTAGAACCCAGCAGCTCTGTACTGAGCTTCGAACAATAAACCTCATAAAGCCAGGGTGCAGACGCAGCAACTGAGACTTGAGGCTGGAATCCAAGTTGGGATGCTAAGTGCGGCTGAAATCTGAGCTGGAGTGCTAAGACTATGGTAATAGAATAACATGAGAGTGACAATATGATAATTATTAACGTCCGTCTTGTCAATTCTGCCCAAGTGCCCTGTAAAGTGCCCTTTCTCGACTCCGACTTACAAACCTTGGGGCAGCAGAAAGCGCATCGCGGAAGGCTATGGAGTTTTTTGTTTCGTTTTTCTCTGAGCGCCATACATGCCGAGCCCTAAGGGGCTTCCATTGTGCACATCTCACCTAATTTGTGACAATAGTAACGTACATAGCACCCTAATAAAGAACGAACTACCAGCGCAAGAGGTGTCCACTGTGGAGAACTTGCGGAAATGGACAAATGTGCCGGATTCAGTCGGCCCTGCGACCGTAAACTCTAAACTCGCAACCTGCAAAGGTGGATAAGAATGTGTATTTCCCGTTTCGCATTATATGACGGCATTTTATCACCGCAAAAAATAGGAGTTTGCTGATGGGGACTCGAACAGCGATGCACGACGAGGAACAAGAAAAAGTTTTCTAGAGTGCGGCGCCACAGCCAAAATTTTTTGTATTGCCTAGGTAGCTGCACTAACCTGAGTCTGGGCTGCGGAAGGGCCCGTGAAGTAGGCGTCCTTTGCAGCATCCCTCGTGCATCTGAACACCTCTCTATTTCCGCCTATTCAAATGCAAGCTGATGGTGGTTATGCTACTTCCCTCCCGTTTCATGAATGCCGCATGAGCACGTGTGGACTACACTGGGCCCTGCGGAGTTTCCATTGCATATGAACAAAACCCTAGGCGTTGCCTCACATCAGTGGTTTCCTTGCAACGGATTATTTCGATGAGACGTGCTTGCGCAGAAGGTTCCAACTCCTACTACATGCATTGCAGCAGGCAGCATACGCATCATCATCCTAATACAGAAGGGAAATATTTCTCAAGACACCAAGTAGAAATTCCACTCTGACTGCATGGACTGATAGTTCTCTATGGATAGACTTCCAGCAATATTATTTTGATTGTCTTTCGTAGTTATCTTCTTCTTCGCAGTAGCTCCTGCTAAGGGATTACCAACGACTACAGGCCGCACAAACAAGGCTTCTGCCGAACGGCTACACAGCCGAAACGTTCACGCATTAGGCAGTAGTTACCGAGGCGACTGCCGCTCCGTACAGCCAGCCAGTTAGCTATCGCGGAACAGTGTTGAGGAGCTTTTACTCCAGTAGTCCCCGTCTTTGCTTCTCACTGCTTGCAAACCTTTGTTTCGTGCGCAGTTTGAGCGTGTTCCGAGCTTCCAAAGTAACTTTCCCTTGGTTAACATTATCTCGCCTTTTTCCTCCTTTCCTCACTGTTCCGTGCATGCATACACAAGCAAGTGCACGGCAAACGACTTGCCGAGCACCGAGGAAGCGCATAGACACAACTAAAATTTTTGACTGAATTGTTTGGCCCTACATGTGCGTTATGTGAAAAATTGTGTGCATGGCAACCGTCCACATGCTTGGCCGACACTTCGTGTGAACGGCAGGGGTGCGCAGACCTGCGCAGAATGCAATAACGAGCCAGCATTTCAAGAGGCACAGGCAAAAGAGATGTTTGGCTCGCGAAAAAGACAGGTAATGGTGATTCGCTACACTTGTGCTCTATTTCATGGGCAAAGGGCTGCAAATCAACACCCGTGACCAGTGCTCGATGGCAGTGGGGCGAGGCAGCGAGAACTGTATGGCTTTTAAATACGACTGCATTATATAGAGCTATGGTGAACAGAACACCAGTGTTCTGAAGGGAAAGAGAGATAAATAAATATTACTACATTCGTTGCAGTCCCAAGCTTTGCAACACTGCTGACGCCGACCACCTGTCTCACACAAGCACGTCTCCCTGCTCGCGTGCTGTGTGCTCTGTGGGTCACCTGGTGAAAGCGGCACACTCTAACCTCTCCTCGCGTTAATAGGGTCAGCCTTTGTATTTGTCAGGCAAATATCCCTTTATATTCTCCTAGGCCTCTTCTGTCTACTTCATCGCTGCCCACGACACCAGAAAGGGGGATTGTTTCCGTCTCATGCCCTGCGACACCGCGGCTGTGGCGAGTCATTCCGGAGCCCGACTTCGCCTGAACCTGCTCGTTCGTTGCTTGCGGGCTGTTCATTTCCCCCTTCATGTGTTTTCTGGAGCTTCTGGCTATGCAAGACAACAACTTATCGGCTGCATAAACCCAAAATTCAACTGTTCCGCGGTTGCGACCTTTGGGCTCGCGTGGAGAGCGTGCGAAGCCGCCGTTTCCAAGCGGGATAGTCTGCTAGGTACCGACAAAACCCAACTGATAATAATGCAATTGCCTCAGGCATCCCCATAATAATGGACGTATTCGCCTAGTACTGCAGGAAGCTGTGGCTGCGGAGCGTCACACTTCACGGCCGAACGTAAACTAAGAACATCCCTGAAGGAAGTTTCAGACTAAAACCGTTTGGTGCCGCAGGGTACACGCAAAGGAAGGCAACAGCAACTTTTTCTCAGCTGTGGTTGGAGCCCCTGCTGCACTGAGTGGTTCTATACGCCCAAGGGGGTTGATCCGAGCGCCGGTCTAGGCGCGCGTGTTACTCCTTTGGAAGTCAGTCGACCAAGCGCTATTTTCTCAGGGAGAGAGTCGAGGACAAATCCAATAAGCGCATGTTGGGATGTGTTTTAGACAGAAGCTTTGATACTTGTACTTTGAGAAGGTCGCTCTTCGGCCCTCCCTACAGTCACGCTTGATTTCGTTCCCCAGGCCAGTTGTCGAACACCTCGGCGCATGTCTTCGAAAATGGTTGAAGTGAAGGGGAAATTAGCGGAGTCGTCCACTGCGACTCAATCCGACACTTCGGAAACAACGAGTCCCTCCAACCGCCCCATGAGTCCCCCCATCCAAGCACTGTGGAAGAAGCTGTGTGGTAACCCGTTCGCCACAACGTTCGATAAGTGGGCAAAGGAAATACCGGACGAAGAGGCAGTTGTATGGTTGAATGGAGAAGGAGATGTTGCTGAAATAAGGACCTACAAGCAGCTCGTCGATCAGATTTATGAACTTGCAGGTTTTCTGCGTGAAATAGGGATCAAGCAGAATGACCGGCTAATCTTGTGCTACCCTCCAGGAATAGATTTCATAGTTGCATTTTACAGCTGCATCATTTCGGGCATCGCAGCTGTCCCTGTTTACCCCCCAGATCCCACGAAGGGGATGACGGATATTCCGCGTTTCTGCGATATTGGAGACGGTGCTGGAACTAAGAAGGCCCTCACGTCTACTACGTATCGTCGCGTAGCTGCAGCTATGTCTGTTGTATCACGGGAAAAAAGATGGAAGGAAATAGAGTGGATCTGCACCGATTCCATCAAGAAGAGCAGTGCTCCCGTGGCTCGCTCCCATATTGCTCTTGATCCCCACTCCATCGCGTTTCTCCAAGTAGGCACGGTGTACAGGGACCTCCCCCAATGTTGGCGCCTGGGCATAGCTGAACAGCTCTACAGTGGTGCTATTGCTACACAGCACCGCAAGGCCACAAATGCATGCCTGACTGCCTGTTGCATAAATGCGGTCGTGCTGCTTTATGCTTGCGCAGTTCACTTCGGGGAGTACATCTGAGCCAAAAGGTGTCATGGTGACGCACGCCTCTCTGCTACACAATATGCATTTGTGCTGGCATTCATTTGAGTTCCCAACCCATTTGGAAACGAAAGACCCCAACGAACACTTTTCTTCCCGCAACTATGACTTTTTCGACCTGGAGGACTTCTGGAAGAGAAGGCACGCACTGTCTGTGGCCCGAAGGGGACACAGAGTTCGAGCGTTCTCTTGGCTACCAGTATACCACGATATGGGGTAAGAGCAACAGACATTTCAGTTCAAAAGGCAACGCCAGGACTCAGACCCCAGCGGTTTGCCCAAGTGTAGTCAGCTGCCCAAAGCATTGCTGATCGCTTGGTGCGTGATTCTCGCTGCTTCAGGCTCATTGGGTTTGTGTGCTGTCCAATGTTCTGTGGAGCTGCCCTCTACCAAATGTCTCCAATCGACTTCATTCGGCGACCCTGGGTGTGGCTCAAAGCCTTGAGCCAGTATGAATGCGTGTGCAGTGCGGCACCTAATTTTGCCTTTGCACTTGTGACACGCAAGATGCCGGACAATGTGTATAACCAGCTGGACCTCTCCCACGTAACAGGTATCTTATCTGGTGCAGAGCCTGTTCGAAGGCAGACCGTGGAGCAGTTCGTGGAGGTAAGCACAAGGAACTGGAGGCTCGACACAGTGCACATCTGTCCGAAGCCATTCTGTGGGTGACTGAATTCAGGGGGTAGTGGCCTTTCTTGATTGTACAGTGTTTCTGGTGGTATTCATACGCCTCTGCAGAAATTCGCTTCCAAGGGTATTCAGCCTCGGACTGTGGCACCAGCGTACGGTCTTGCTGAGCACACGCTCATTGTAACTGGAAAGGGGGACTGGAAATCCAGCGCCAGTGTTCTTTATGTTGACGCTGTGAAGTTGCGAGCTGAGCGCATCGTTGAAGTTTTCACGCCGGAAGAAGCAGCAGCGAAACCTCCGGGCGAAGTGCAAGACGTCGTCAGTTGTGGCTTTCCGTTCCAAGGCGTAACTGGTGAGTCCATGATAGGCTACTATGAATTCGAAGCAAGCCGCTGCACTGATATAAAGGCAAAGGGTGTGCGGTTGTTTCAATTTTTGTGCAGTTAAAATTATGGACCCTGAAACCAATCGAGAACTGCCAGATAGGCACGTTGGCGAAATCGTTGCATTCAGTGAATCCGTTGCTCTTGGATATTTCAACAAGCCGGAACAGACTGAGAGCACGTTCCGGGTCTCTGTAAAAGATGAACAAGGAAACAGCACTCCAGCTACTGGACTGCGGACTGGCGATTGCGGCTTTATGCACAAGGGAGAGCTCTACGTGACTGGCCGATTTAAAGATATAATCATCATCAGAGGCCGCAACTACTACCCCTCAGATATCGAAGAGGCAGTTTTAGAAGTTCCGCAGGTTCGCCCAGGATGCGTAGCTGCATTTGCAATTGAGGCGGATTCAAACGAAGTTTTGGGACTAGCAGCCGAGCTGCGTGTCGAAGACGGCTTGAGGGGTGTATGGGCACGCGTCCGTCGTCAACTCTTTGATAGATCGAGCTACGATCAAATTGTGAAAAATATCTGTAAGGCAATCGCCAGCTCCACAGGCCTCGTCGTGCAGAGGGTGTGGCTTCTAAGACCTCGAAGCCTGCCGAAGACTAGCAGTGGAAAGCTTCGAAGGTCTCTCGCCCGCGACAAGTTGCTCGAAGGCAAATTGGATGGCGTTATTCATACATATACCCATCATACTCATCAAGCAGAAGGTCTGCCAGGCGCCGCGAGAGGCATTTCCCATGCTCCCAGCAAGCATACTCTTCATCAGAGTTCCGAACCCGCACACAAGGGACATGAGGAATCCGCACCAACTCATGAGGCTGTGGTCAAGTCCGTTAGAGAGGCGGTGATTGATGCGGCAAAGAACGTGCTTGGAGAGGTTGACGAATTGCCAGACATGCAGGCCCCACTGCATGAATTAGGAGTTGACTCGATTGCTGCCGTGGAGCTAGCGGAGCTCGTGTCTGAAAAGTTGAACATAGACATCGAACCAACATTAATGTTCAATTATCCGACAATGGAAGACATCATAGACTTCTTGGTGCGGGAAATAGAGGGAAAGGGTGGAGAAGATGCACTAACTGTTAACACTAACACCTCGGAAGTCACAATGGCTGTTGTGGGCGCCGCATGCAACTTGCCTGGAGGCAGCACATCCCTTAGTTCATTTTGGGATGCTCTCATGTGCGGCGTCGATGCAATGGTGGAGGTTCCACGGTCAAGGTGAGCCACCAAGCTGCTTTGTCCTCTATTATATTGTCTGCTGCATTAGCTGGGCAACCTTTTCTTTTGCAGTGGAAGTGAATACGGGCCTAAATTAACTACCACCACCGGCCTTGAACTTCGTTGTGTTGCAGATGGGATGTAGAGGACTATTTTGACCCAGATCCAGACGCAGAAGGCAAGATGTACATCCGTGAAGGCGGTTTCATTGAAAATGCTGAGTTTTTTGACGCCTCGTTCTTCAGAATTTCACTGGCAGAGGTACATATCCTCCTCCTCAAACTGTTTCTAACGAAGGGCTTCTGTGGCGCTACACGGACGAATGGCAGCTTTTTTTTCTTACCCATTTATTCCCTACTGTGGCATATTTGTGCAGGCATCAAGTATGGATCCTCAACAAAGGCTTCTGCTAGAGGTCGGCTACGAGGCCTTGCACGACAGTGGCTTTGACAAGGACACCTTGCTGAGGGCAAACATTGGAACGTTTGTAGGATGCTGCTGCAATGAATGGCAGCAGACCTGTGCTCAAATGGGTCTGGGGATCAGCAGCTTCACCGCAACTAGTCACGCCCCCTCTATTTTATCAAACCGTCTGTCATACACGCTTGGGATGCTGGGTCCGTCCTTAACAGTTGATACTGCATGTTCTTCTTCTCTTGTAGCGCTGCACCTGGCCATTCAAGAGCTCAAGGCTGGAAGCTGCAATTCTGCCTTAGTGGCAGGGGTGAACCTCATGCTGTCCCCGAACGTTACAGTGGCGTTCTGCAAGGCTCGTATGATGGCCCCAGACGCTCGTTGCAAGACATTTGATGCCAGTGCAAATGGGTATGTGCGTGGGGAAGGGCTAGGTGCAATCGTGATCAAACCACAGACGGAGGCTATGAAAGACAACAGTCGTATTCTGTGCATCGTCCGGGGGACTGCAATTAACCACGGAGGACGTGCGGCTAGCCTGACCGCACCTAGTGGTCCGTCGCAGGAGCGAATAATTCGGACAGCCCTCCGAAACGCCGGCGTATCTCCGGACGAAGTGCTTTTTGTAGAAACACACGGGACTGGGACTTCTCTGGGAGATCCGATAGAGATTGGCGCTCTCAAGGCCGTTTTCAGGTCCAGCAGGGACTCCCCGCTCCTCCTAGGTGCGGTTAAAACTAATATTGGGCACCTTGAGGGTGCGGCAGGTATTGCCGGGTTTCTCAAGGCTGCGTTGGCTCTTCGACATGAACAGATTCCCCCCAATCTACATTTCAAGACTTGGAATCCGCACATTGACCTCAAGGGTGCGAAGTTCGTATGCCCTGTCGTCGCGTTGCCGATAACGCCAGCAACGGGGAAACAGCGGATTGGCGGAGTTAGCTCCTTTGGTTTCGGAGGAGCAAACGCGCATGTGGTGCTGCAGGAGGCTCCACATCCATGCGTTGGTAGGCGTCCATGCAAGGCTCAAAAGCCCACACTAGTCTGCTTTATGTTCGGCTGCCAAGGAGTGGAGGGCTTGCACAAATGTCGAGTGCTGTACGAGAGCGACCCGGCCTTCGCAAAAGCCCTCAACGACTGCGGCGATATTCTTAAACGTTTAGTTAGTGTACCACTTCTTTCCATTCTCTTTTCCGAGAAAGACCCACCGAAGGCCACGGAGCGGGGTCACAGCCAACAAACCCAACACTGGCTGCGCCAGACGCGTTTCGCGGATCCAGCACTATTCGCATTTGAATATGCCATCGGAAGCAGCCTCATTGCACAGGGAGTCAAACCAGATGCTGTCATGGGGGTAGGTGTTGGGGAATTCGTTGCCGCTGCCATTGCAGGGGTCATGAGCTTGGAAGACGGGCTACGGGTTGCGTGCCAAAGGGCCAAACTTGTGGAGACATTCCTTCCAGCAGATACGGTTGCCGTAGCTTGTAGGGTTGGTGAAAAGGACGTAGAGATGGCTATTTCCGAGGCTGGAGGAGCAGCTGGCTCTACTTCATCGGTTGCTATGTCTCTAGTTTACGGGCAAAAGCAATTGGTCTTAACGGGGGTTCAATCAGAGTTGGAATCCGTGTTGATGAAGCTCGACATAGCTGGTCGGTTCAAATATCTGCCTGACCGTCTGGGCTTTTCGTCGCCACTGCTATCAGATGTGGTGACTCCCCTGGCTCGGATCATCGGTGGTGTGAAGCTTTCGCGTCCCACCGTGAAGATGATCTGCCCCACAACTGGAGAGTTCTGTGACGAGCAAGTCCTTAGCGCCCATTACTGGACCCGACACTTGATACGGACAGTACGGCTCGACCAGTGCATCAGCAATCTTGTTTCAGCTGGATGCAAGCTACTCGTGGAAATCAATGGACGGGCAGCATTGATCCGAATGGGCCAGCAGAGCGTTGACGAAATGGCAAAGGATGTTGAGTGGGTGTTTGCCTTTCCAGCAGCTGAGGAAGAAGCAAGTGACAGGCAGACATCGCCCGTTCAAAAGTGCCTGAATGTTATTGATAGGGTTGGTGAGCAGCTCGAAATGGAGCACGGTTTACATGGACAGGATGAATTGCTCTACCACCGAAAACCAATCCCGTGGGTCCAGATTCCCCACCCTTTTGTTGGTAAGCATCGAGAACTTGGGGATGGAGGATCAATTTTCGAGACATCTTTCCCTCGCCGGGCAGTGCCGTTGTTTGCCGACCACATGGTAAACGGGAAGGCTATGATGCCTGGCATGGGGATGGCGGAAATTATTGCTAGTGCTGCGTTTGCGCTTGATCTGAAGACCCCATCTGGAGCCGTTGCACTAGAAAATGCATTTTTTGAGAGGCCAATGCTGATTGGCTCCCAGCGTGTTACTTACGAGTTCAACACCCGAGCAGGCAACCGCAGTTGCGGCAGGCTCAGCCCCCGCACAGTCAGGACTCCGAGAAGAGTTAATGACGCTTATGTCCGCAGACCACGGGCAGACAGCGAATCCCGCGGCTTCTCAACACCAGGACTGGCAAGTCCATCGCTAGCCCCAAGTGCCTGGCTCGTTTCGCCAGTCAGCAGTAAGGAGAGCACTCCAAAACTAGCGTCGTCAGACCCGCGCTCGAAGGACATGCGGCTAAAAGCGGAGTTGGAAGAAGTCACTCAGTCCCTTTTGTCGAACCGTTGGGGATTTCCGGATGACCAGGTTGTCCCTCAAGACGTTGAAATGACGATTCGATGCCACGTCATGAAGAACCTAGGCGTTGAGCTGAGCAGCGTGTGGGACGACGAAACAAATGTTCATTGTAGCGCCCGGGTTGTTCTCAGGGACCAGAATAAGGAAGAAGCATTGCCGTCTTTGAAGGATTTGCAAGCTCGGTGCAATCAGCCTGTTTCAGTTAGCCAGCTGTACGAAACCCTGTTTGATTTAGGTCTTCAGTATGGGCCGCGTTTCCGCTCTGTCAACAGTATTTCGCGGTCAGAATCAGAGGCGCTAGCTCGCTTGATGCTGCCCGAGGGATGCAAACAGGACTCGTTTGAGAGCGGCTTCCTAGTGCATCCTGCCCTTCTTGATGGAGCGCTCCACGTGAGGAAAAGCATAGGGTGGCTGCATTTACTGATGTACTGTACTTAGAGCTGTAGTGCCCATTGAATTCAGCTGCGGTTTCGGGAGTGGTTAATGTTCTGCTTCTTACGCTGTCGCTGTGTTGTCTTGTTGCAGGTTGCCGCTTCGCTGATTGGGAGGCATGCGTCTGGGACTCATGTGTCTATGGTCCCAGTTGGGGCTGGCTCCATATGGCTGAGGAAGTTGGAAATTAAAGCAGGCTGCTGGGCACATGTGGAACTGTTGGAATGTAGATCGCGCTCGGCGGTGGTGAATGTCCGGATTTTTGATGACAACTGGCAGGTAGTCGCATCACTTGAGAAAGTTGCCCTAAGAAACGTTGATATTGGGGGCAGCGTTGGTGCAAGCATCCCACGAGATCTTATTTGGAAGGTTAGATGGGAGAAACGAGCAGAGCTGACGTCTCAGGTACAAGATCACGCAGCTACTACCAAGGGGCCAGTGCTCGTCCTGGGGGGTAGCTTGCAACTAATGGAAGCACTTTCGCATGCACTTGGTGGAGAAGGCTACGGCAGAGTGCTGAGTATTGAAGATATTCCCTCAACAAGGGCCAAAGTCCAAGACCTGCTCTCAAGTGGGAATTGGAGGGCAATAGCCTTTGTAGAGGCGCTGACTGCTGATGAGTATGCCTTTCTGGACATACCTCACGCAGCGATTCGTCTTCTGCAAGCTTATGCTTCATTGCTAAATAATGGGGTACCTGTTCCCCCCATGTGGTTCTTCACTAAGGACATTATGGAACCGACAGAAGAAGAGAAAATTCCTCCGCAGCCTGACCTTCCTGCTCACGCTGGACTTTGGGGGCTTGCAAAGGCAGCTCGATTGGAGATTGAAGTTTCCACTGGTAGCACGACTCAGATTGGCTGCCTTGACATTGCCCCTCTAGAAAAAGACGACGACGTTGCCAAAGCCGTGGTAACTTTTCTGCGCTCCAGCATGGCAACATCGGATGAAAACGAGTTGGTGCTCCGGGGTAACACCTTGTATGCAGCGCGGATCGAGAAAAGCGACTTGGCTGTTCGTGGAGCGCTTGAGCTATACATGCCAGAAAGAGGTGCCATTTCAAACTTGGTGGTACGGCCGCAAGCCTTTGCAGCCAGGGTGCCACCAGAACACAACCAAGTTGAGGTTCGCGTGCGGGCTGTTGGTCTCAACTTCCGTGATGTGCTCAACGTTATGGATCTTTATCCTGGAGACCCTGGACCTCCAGGTGCGGACTTTTCTGGAACAGTGGTGGCCGTAGGGGATGAAGTGGAGCACGTGCGCGTGGGAGACCGTGTTTATGGCATTGCACCTGGAGCCTTGCGCACCTACGCGACGACTGACGCTGACCTCGTCCGCCGCGCTCCGGATTCCCTTGGTTTTGAAGAATCTGCTGCACTGCCGGTGGTAGCAGTGACTGTAGAATACGCCTTGGGAGACCGAGCGCAAGTAAAGGCTGGTGACAAGGTCCTCATACACACGGCAACAGGCGGCGTAGGACTTATTGCCATCCAGCATTGCCAGAAGGTAGGGGCAACAGTTTATGCAACGTGCAGTGGGGGTGTCAAGGAAGAGCATCTGAAGTCCGCCGGGATCCAGTATATCACAACTAGCCGAGACTCCAAGACCTTCGCAAAGGAGATGCGCGAGTTCCTAGGACCTGATGGACACATAGATGTAGTGCTGAACACTCTCGTAGAAGATTACATTCCGGAGTCCCTGAAGCTCCTAGGACCAAATGGGCGCTTCATGGAGTTGGGCAAAAGGGGCATTTGGACGCATGAGCAGATGAAGGAAGCTCGCCCAGATGTTTACTATGAGACTATCGCTGTGGACACCATGATGGAGGAGGATCCTGCATGGTTTGGTGGCATGCTTGATAGAATCAGGGAGCGGGTGGAGAGCGGAGAGATAATCAGCCTTCCCCTGAAGGTGTTTGACATGGAGGATCCTGTTGAAGGGGGAGTAGCTGCATTCCGGTTTCTGCAGCGAGCCCAGCACATTGGAAAGGTTGTCATTC
>NW_013547186.1:0-16035 GCF_000499425.1 Eimeria acervulina
TATATATATATATATATGCACATATATATATACATAACCTACTAAACTCTATTGTATATATTCATATATATATTACATATATATATATATATATGAATATCTGTTTGTTGTTGCCTTCAGATTTGTTTTAATCGACTGTCTCCGAAGTTAGAGTCTGCAACATCATCTCGCGAAAAGGCAGCAGCAGAAGCAGAAAAAGATATTTGTTTTGTGCGTTGTTTCACGGACAATCTCCCTGTTATTTCAGAGATAAAAGACAGACTCAAGCGCCGCCTCTAATTAAATACAGCGAACAATATCATTTAAGACAACCCTAAATATAAATAATCAGACTAATTGCATGCATGCAGGCATGCTGATATATTTATACATATTAAAATAAACCGCGGAGGAAACAAAGAGAAAACACGCCTATTGTTTATTTGTTTAGTTGTTTATTTGTGCACCTGAATGTATTGATAATATATATATGTATATATCTATATATATGTACATATATATATATATATATACATCTATATGTACATGCATAGGTATATATATATATATATATGTACATATATATGTA
The DNA here is from genome assembly GCF_000499425.1 of Eimeria acervulina. Taxonomy (NCBI): domain Eukaryota; phylum Apicomplexa; class Conoidasida; order Eucoccidiorida; family Eimeriidae; genus Eimeria; species Eimeria acervulina. The sequence continues at coordinate 569 of NW_013547186.1, forward strand.
CTTATAAACGTTTGTACGGATATATATGGATATATATGTAATATATCTGCATATACATATATATAAGTATATATGTATATGTATCTATATATACACAAATGTATATAGATACAGATATGCATTATTATTGTATCTGTCTTTTGTTTCTTCGTCTTTTTCTTAATATTCAACTCATCTTCTTTTTCGTGTTTTTCTCCTGGCGTTCTCCAAACCATTTTATAATTTTTATTTTTTTATTCTTTTTGTCTTCAATCGATGATAATATATAACTGGTGTTTATTTTTATTATTATATTACTATTAAGAATTACATAGTATTATTATTAATCATTATATAGCTAGTATATATTTTTATTATATATTATTATTACTATCAAGAATTATTATTATTAATATAAGCCATATCCTTTTTATTTTGCTGACTACATCACTACTAACCTCCTCCCCTCCCTAGTTCAGGGGGCAGCAGCAGCAGCAGCAATAGCAGCAGCAGCAGCAACAGCTGCAGCAACAGAAACAGTAGCGGCAACAGCAGCAGCAGCTACAGCAGCAGCACCAGTAGCGGGGACAGTAACAGCAGCAACAGCAGCAGCTTGCACCGTACAGACAGACGCCAACAAAATGCTCCCCACTGCAGCAGCAGCAGCAGCAAAGGCTGCTGCTGCTCTACGTTGGTTAAACAATAACATGCGCCTTCCAGTGTATGTTCACCTGGAGGAGTCTCCAGGAAGTGCATGCACAATAAAAGAAAAGGGAAAAGAAACAACTGCTCTCTCCCCAACCCCAATACCACCCCATCCCTTTGCTGCTGCTGCTGCTGCTGCTGCTGCTGTTGCTGCTGTTGCCGCTGGGGCGCCGTCAAACAGCCTCCCCTCTGCGACTGCACTGTCTGCAACCCTGCTTCTGCAGCTGCTGCTGCTAGCAGCAGCAGCTGTTGGTGGAGGTACTACTTGTAGTTCGACTTGAATATTATTAACATCATAAATACCTGGTAAAGGAAACAAAGCACAGAACTCCGCAGTTTTGCTGCTGCCAGGCAGCAGCAACCCCAGCTCTTGCTGCACCTTCCCCAGCCAAATGCAGCAACCCCCAGGGACAGCAGCAGCAGCACCAGCCACAGCTTCCTCTCCTGCTGCTGCTCCTGCTGCTCCTGTAAGCCCCTCTGCATGCATCAGCGAAGAGTTCGTACTCCACGGCTCCGCAGCAGCTCCACGCCAACCCGGGGATGCTGCCGATCCATCTGCTGCTGCTGCTGCTGCTGCTGGCATTGCTGCTGCTGTGTGTTGAGGAGAGAGGGTGCTGTGCTGCGCCAGCACTGGATCCAGCTCGACTCCGCCTGCTGCTAGCTGCTGCTGCTGCTGCAGCTGTTGCAGCTTCTGCGGTTCGTTGTCATGGTTTCCAACGGTTTGTGGAGAAGCGAGCAGGGGACTCCCATCCATTGCTGCTGCTGCTGCTGCTGCTGCTGCTGCTGTGTTGCTGCTGTCGCTTGGCAGCCTTTTAAGATCTTCTCTCTCTCTATATTTTTCGTCTTCTTCTTCTCTATTTCCTCGCTCTCCTCTTTCTAACAGCTCTCTGCTGCTGCCCAGACGCACCTGAATGAGTCGCTGCTTCAGGCGAGCCCCCATTCCATCATTGAAGCAGACATCCTCTAGCAATATCTGCTGCTGCTGCTGCTGCTGCAGCAGCTGCTGCTGCTGCAGTTCAAGGGGCGTAACAACCTTGGGAGTGCACAGCGGTGGGAGGAAAACAACAGCAGCAGTTTGCGGTGAGTATTGATTGGTGTGTTGGTATTGCATTTGCTGCTGCTGCTGCTGTTCCTCCTCTTCTGCTGCTGTTGCTGCTGCTGCTGTTGCTGCTGCTGCTGCTGCTGGAGTCTTGGCAATAAGCCGCAAGCTAAAACAAACACAAGGCGATATATTACGAACAGTAAAATATACTTTATAAATGCAGTGGGCCCTCCACTCAACAATATGCGAACTACAACCAGCAGCTGCAGCAGCAGCTGCTGCTCCTGCTGCTGCTCCTGCAGCGGGAGAAGCAGCAGCAGCAGCAGCAGCAGGAACGACAGCGGAGACCGAAAGCTCAAGAGGAATCCCTTCTGGGAGTACTGCGAGAGATATCTGCAGCAAACAAACAAAAACAAAAAAACAAACAAATTATAATAAATAAAACAGTGCGGTGCATAAACAAACAAATAATAAATAAATAAATAAATAAAAATAAACAAATAAACAAAAAAACAAATACAGACACGTAAACAAATAAATAAACAGATAAACACATAAATAAACAAATAAACAAATAGACAAAGAAACAAACAAATAAACATGTAAATAAACAAATAGAACAAATAAACAAACAAATAAAACAAACAGAGAAAACTGCTTACGGGTTTCTTTGCAAGGATTGTCCCCGTCCGCATGCAGCCCCAATCTTCTTTTTCTTTTTCTTCTTGAATGCTTGCTGCTATTTGCTTTTGTGCATTTGTTTGTCTCTCCATCTCAATCTCGTGCACAGCCACCGTCTCCGCAGAAGCAGCAGCAGCAGCAGCAGCAGCAGCAGCAGCAAAAGACTGGCCGTTGCTGCTGCTGCTGCCCAACGCCCAGCGTAACGCCACTTGCATTCCAGTGCTGAACACAACAAACCCTAAACACTAAACCCTAAACCCTAGATCCTAAACCCTAAAACGTCGTCTATGGGTATGCACATCACAAGGGCAGCAACGCCGGCTGCAATAGTCTGCACAGCAGCAAAAGTAGAGGTTTCACTACCACCACGAACAGCTGCCGCAGCAACAGCAGCAGCAGCAGCAGCAGCAACAGCAGCAGCAGCAATAGCAGCAGCAGCAACAGCAGCAAGTACCCGTTTGTTTGGAGGAGTTGTTGCAGTTGCTGCGGGTCTTGAGGCGAGAAAAGCAGCAGCACTTCTTCTCCTGGCCCCAGCGTTCTCTGCGTTCGTTCTGGGGTGTATATGCAGTTTGAGGTGTATGCGCAGCTTGCGGTGTATGTACAGCTGTGGGGTGCTGCTGCAGCCAACTCGCGATAAGGCAGCAGCTGCAGCAACCAAGGAGGTAAAGGTTTTTCTTTTGTTGTTAGTGCCCTGCTGATAAGGCCTACATGCAGCAGCTCGCAGTCTTTTAAGGTCTTGCTGCTTGCAGCAGCAGCAGCAGCAGCTCCTGCTGCTGCTGCTTTCTTCTCCCCCTGCTGCTCTCTGCTCCGCCGCCTTTCCCCAACGTCCTCCTCCTGCAGCAACAGCAGTTGCTGCTGTTGCTCCTGCTGCTGCTGCTGCAGGGCTTGCAAGCTAACTGCTGCTAAGCCACACAGCACCATCGGCTGCTGCGAGGTGTTGCGTACAGAACAAATAAATAAAATTTTCTCGCGACTTTGAAAAGATAAACGCTGCAAACAAAAACATAAATCCATCAATGCATGCATGCATGCAGCAACTGCGCGTTGCAGCAGCAGCAGCAGCGGCAGCAACAGCTTCTGCTGCTGACACATTAGAAAAAACCAGCACAAACAGCACACAAACAGCAGCAGCTGCTGCAGCGCAAACAGCAGCAGCAGCACCTTCAGGAGAGGCAGCAAACACATCAGAAGCGGAAGCAGCATCCAGAGAGGCACTAGCTGCATCAGCAGCAACAGCAGCAGCACCAGCACAAACAGCAGCAGCAGCAACAGCAGCAGCGCAAAGACCTCCAGAAGCAAGTGCACAGCAGGAACTACAGCAGCAGCTGCTGCAGCAGCAGCAAATGCCTCACCGGCTGTACATTCAGCTCCAGAGAGGGAGCCACCGTAAGCACTGCCTCCACGGCTCGCCACACGGGAGGAGGCAGGGGCCCCAACCCCTGCTGCTGCTGCTGCTGCTGCTGCTGTTGCTGTTGCTGCAGCAGCAGCTGCTGCTGCTGCTGAGGCTGTCCCCTTAGACAGAAACGAACGCGGTGTATCCCTGGGCGAGCTCCTCGCACGAAGAGACGCAGACAAACAAACATTCCTGGAGGCACTACACTGCAGCAGCTACTTGAAATGCTGCTGCTTCTGCTGCTGCTGCTGTTGCTGTTGCTGCTGCAGCTGTGGGGTCCTTCAGGCTCCGCATCTGGTGTCTGTGGCAGCAAACGGAAGACCCTCACTGAAGCTAAACTTTCACCATCTCCTCCTACGCTCTTGCGGTAGCTGCTGCTGCTGCTGCTGCTGCTGCTGCTGTTTGCGTCTTCTGAAATAACTCGCAAGGGGACACCCCCAACTCGAAGGCCGCCCCCAGCCTCTTCATCCTTGTTCTGCAGCCACTGTTGCTGCTGCATTTGCTGCTGCTGCTGCTGCTGCTGCATGTGCTGCTGCTGCTGCAGCAGCATTGCTGCTTCCTTAGCTGTGAGAAGGGAAGCTGCTGTGATAGCCACCAGATCCTTCGGGCAGGCAGCAACAGACAAATCAACAAGAGAAGTGCTGCTGCTGAGGTGCTGCAGCAGCAGGAAACACTCCCGCTGCTCTCCGCAGTAAAGCCAGCTGCTGTTCGCTCCCGCTGCTGCTGCTGATGCTGCTGCTGCTCCTGCTCCTCCTGATTGTGCTGCTGCTGCTGCTGCTGCAGGGCCTGCTGCTGGCGTTCCTGTTGATAGGGGTGTTGCTGTTGCTGCAGCAGCAGCAGCAGGAGCAGCAACAAACCCTCCAGAAGCAGAAACTTCTTCAGATGGTGGAGGGGACAGACCCTCCCCCGTTGCCGGCCTGAAAAGCACCCAAACCCTAAACCCTAAACCCTAAACCCTAAACCCTAAACCCTAAACCCTAAGCGAGACAACAACAAAACAATAAAATAAAACATAACAGTAAAGGCCTCACAGCGTCAGGCAGGTGCTGCCTGTTCCTCTCTCGGGCGAAACTTCTTCTTCCCCTTCTTGCTGCTGCTGCTGCAGGTGTTGCTGCAGCAGCTGCTGCTGCAGCTGCAGTTGCTGCTGCTGCTGCTGCTGGGGTCCTGGCCAGTTAAGAAGGGAAGCAACAAGGAAGGAAACATCAGCAGCAACACTCAGCTCCAAACGAAGGTCTTTCTTATGTGTTGCTGCACTTCTTTGTCGGTGCTCCCAGCGGTATATCTACAACAAGCAGCAGCAGCAGCAGCAAACAAAGCAGCAAAAAGCAAACAAATATATATATATATAGATAATGTGATGCAGCAATGCGTCGGATGCATGCAGCATGCAGCAGCAGCAATAAAGGAGCCCCAAACAGGAAATAAACGCCAGACAAACAAACATATAAACAAATAAAACAATCAAACAATAAATGCAAAGTACAAGACACAGCATTCAGAGCGGCAAAACAACAAGCCGCAGCAGTAGCAGCAGCAGCACGAGCAGCAGCAGCAATAGGACAAGCAGCAGCAACACAAGCAGCAGCAGGACGACAAGCATGAGCACAAGCAGCGAAAGAACAAGCGGTAGCAGCACAGTCAGCAGCAACACAAGCAGCAGCAGCAGCAGCAGTAGCAGCAGGAGAATATATTACCTGCATAGGGGTGCCTATGTGTATTAGCCTGAAGCTCTCAGCATCAAGGCTATAGAACAGCGGCATGCCCCTCAGCAGCACCGATAGCTCTCTCCTTGTCTCTATCTCTGCTTCTCGGTCTATTTCTGCATCTGTTGTGCTGTTTGTATACATAGAAGTGCTTGAATTGGGTGCTGCTGCTGCTGTTGCTGCTGCTGTTGTTGGTGCTGCAGCAAGGGGCTGCCTCGAGAGGGCCTCCCGCACTCGTGCGAGCCTTTGCTGCAGCGTGCAGGAGCTGTCTCCTTGCTGCAGCAAACCGCTGTCTCCTTGCTGCAGCAAACCATTGTCTCCTTCATCTATATCCAGCAATAATAAATGCCGCGTATCGAACCCGTGCGACAAACACCGATCGCCGTGAAGAAAAAAATACTGACGAGCCCTCACCAACCCAAACAACTCACACTCCACACCTGCAAGCAGCAGCAGCAGCAGCAGCAACAGCAACAGCAGCAGTAACAGCAGCAACAGCAGTAGCAGCAGTAGCAGTAACAGCAGCAACAGCAGTAGCAGCAACAGCAGTAACAGCAACAGCAGTAACAGCAGCAGGAATCGAATTAAAGGTGCAGCAAACAAGTACGGGAGTAATAACAAGAATTAACAACAAACAAAACAAACAAACAAAACAAAACAAACAAAACAAACAAACAAAACAAACAAAACAAACAAAACAAAAAGAAGAAGCGAACACAAAATAAAAAACAAATAAAATAAAAGTCAAACAAAACGAACATCATAAAAGTGCAGACAATGAAGAGCAGCAACCAAGTGCCCCTATCGCTGTCTGCCGTCCTGCTGCTGCTGCTGCTGCTGCTGTTGCTGCTGCTGCTGCTATTCCTACCTTCTATACATAGAATGCCTGGCTTTAGGGGCGTTGCTGTCAGCTGCATGATGGCGCTGCCTCCAGGTTTGAGGTGTACGTTCACCTGGGAGACGAGAACCCCCATCTCGGGCCCTTCCTGTCTCCCTGCAGCAGCAGCAGCAGCAGCAGCAGCAGCAGCAGGAGCTTCTCCTGGCAGAGGCAGCAGCCTTGCTAGGAGTCGAAGACAGCTCAGATGCAGCTGCAGAGACAGCGGATTCAATATACAGAACTCCACCGTCACAGGCAGCCCTGCTGCTGTTTGTCTCCTGTATGCCTCAGCAACAGGAAGAGACAGCAAAGGAGGCCGCTGCAGCAAAGCAAATGCAGCACAAAAAAGCAAGAGCCTTATTATTATTATTATTATTATTATTATTATTATTAATCATTATATATATCCACCATCAGGAACAGCAAAAACAGAAACAGCCAGCAGCAGCAACAACAGCAGCAGCAGCAGCAACTGTCAGCAGCAACAAGAGCAGCAGCAGCAACAGGAGTAGCAGCAGGTGGAGCACGAGCAGCAGCAGAAGAGCGTAGCCAGTAGGGTCTGATTTGCTGCTGCTGCTGACATGCGTATTGTCTGCCTGGTTGTCTCCTGCTGTCTCTGCAGCAAACAAATGCTTCCTCGCCTCCAAATAGAGACGCCCCAAGAACTGCTGCTGCACCTGCAGCTCCTGCACACCCTCAGGAGACACTCCGCGGCAGCAAGCCTCTCCCATCTGAACAAACGAAGGAAGAGGCTCTTCTCCTGCTGCTCCTGCTGCTGCTGCTGCTGCAGCTGCAGCAGCAGCAGACTTGTCTGATAGGAATGAGGCCTCTTGCTGCTCTGTCTCCGCTGTTTGCTGCATCAGCGCATCCCCTAATAAATACACCCCAACGCTGCACACACACCACTCACAAAACAACTTTGCTGCTGCTGTTGTTGCCGCTGCGGTTGCTGCTGCTGTTGCTGCAGTTGCTGCACTGTAGGTTTGCTGCTGCTGCTGCTTCTGCCGCTGCTGCGTATATTGGGCTTTGCTTGCTGCAGCAGCGCGATATGAGTTGGTGCTGCTGCTGCTGCAGCTGTGCTGCCTATACACCGCAGAGTTGACGCTCCTGCTTGCTGCTGCTTGCTGCTGCTCTCACCTGCCGCTGAAGAGCCCAAGCGAGTCGCGCTGCTGCAGCAGCGGCAGCCGCAGTTCAGGCTGGAGGGCGACGCACAACGAAGGCGCTGCTGCCCCCACTTGCTGCTGTTGCTGCTGCTGCTGCTGCTGCTGCTGCTGCAGGGGGGGTTCAACTTTTGCTGCTAGGCGCTGTCGCTCCAGCAGCACGCGGCAGAGGAAGAGAAGCTCCTTCATGTAGTGCTGCTGCCGATCAGCAGCAATGACAGACAGACCTGCAGCAAGCAACAGACACCCCACACGCAATGCGCACCTGCTGCTGCAGCTGCTGCTGCTGTAGTTGCTGCTGCTGTAGTTGCTGCTGTAGCTGCTGCTGCAGGTGCTGCTGCAAGTGCTGCTGTATGTGCTGCTGCACCCTCATAAGGGACAGCAGCAGGCATCACTAACGAAGCAAGAGCAACAAACAAACAATGAAATAGCTCCCCCTTAATGCTGCAGCAGCGAATTCAGCAGCAACAGCAGCAAAACAGAAGCCAAGCCAGCAGCAGCCAAAACAGCAGCAGAACAACTTGCAGGAGCAGCAGCACAAGCATCGTCATCATTAGCATTAGCAGCACAACAGCAACAGCAGCAGCAGCAACAGCAGCAACAGCAGGAGCTTTACCTGTTGGTGTGTCTCCTGCAAGGAGTTTACATTCTTCTAGAGCAGCAATATCATTGAATAGAGCAGCAAAGTGCAGCAAAGCTTCTTCTAATAGTCTTAAGCTGCAGCTCTGTCTCGCTATAATAAAGCGCAAGTGCAGCAAAACAAATAGCCAGGACGCCTCTTCATATTCGTTTAACACCTCGAGGTAGCAACGCAGTGCAAACCGCTTATACCCTGCATGCAAGACATATCAACATAATATCATATTATTTTATATCTTATTTATATTATATTATATTATTATTTATGTTATATTATACTATTTTGTACTATAATATAATATAATATATTATATTGTAATATTATTTATATTATATTATGCTATTTTGTATCATATAATGTTTATAGTGGTATTACATAAAAAAAGGCGAACAATATAATTTATATTGAAGCAACATAATATAAATTAATATAAAATTAAATAAAATTAACATAGTAAACGCAGATACGCAAAGACGACTGCTGCTCATCCTTAGGGTGCTGCTGTCAATGATGATGCTCCTGCTGTTGCTGATGCTGCTGCTGCTGCTGCTGATGCTGCTGCTGCTGCTGCTGATGCTGCAGCTTCTGCAGCAGCATCGTGCACTACGCGTTGGCAGGGAATCTAACCCTAAACCCTAAACCCTAAACCCTAAATGACTTGTGCAGCGAGTTAGTAGCCAAGCTAGAGAAGCAGCAGCACCACCAGCAACAGCAGCACAACACAACAGCAGCACCAGCAGAAGCACTCGCAGCACCAGCAGTGGCAGCGCTCCCAGCAGCAAAAGCAAAGAAAAAAGCAGCAGCAGCGAGAGGAACCGCAGCAGCAGCATCAAGAAGAGTCATCATCAGCAGCAAGAATAATGAGGAGCAGCAACTACAAGCAGAATCAGCAGAATCAGCAGCAGCAGCAGCAGCATCAAGAGGCCTCGCAGCAGCAGCAGCAGGAGTAGCAGCAGCAGCAGCAGCAGCAGCAGGGTTGAAGGACCTGCTTTATAGTAGGTGTGCCCGGCCATGACTAAGTGAAAGCTTCGTTTTCTTTGATGCGAGCTGCCCCCTCTTTCTAAACAAACTGCTGCCTGCTCCAGCAGCATTGCGCTGCGTATCGCTTGGCTTTGAGCCTGAATAGCAGATACACCCTGCTGCTGCTGCTGCTGCTGCTGTTGCTGTTGCTGTTGCTGCTGTTGCTGGTGCGGCTGCTGGTCCTGCTGCTGCTGCTGGTCCTGTTGATCAAGATGCTGCTGCTGATACTGCTGCTGCTGCTGCTGTTGCTGCTGCTGCCAAGCTGCTGCATCTAGAGAAGGAAGATCAGAGTTAGCAGCAAGCAATCGGCATGCTACCTCTGCACAGGCATCAGATGGGCGGCCCCCACCACCAATTATAAGGGGGAGGTGCAGCATATGAGGCAGCTGCAGGAAGCTAGCAGCGCCGCTGCTGCTGCTGCTGCTGCTGCTGCTCAGGCTGCTGCTGCCGCCGCTGCCACCACCCGTCCCGCTGCTGCCCCCAAACAAGCCGCTGCCGCTGCTGCTGCTGCTGCTGCACTCCTCCATCAGCAACCGGTGCCCCAGTAACACGCAGCGAAGTGCTAAGCGACCCGCACCCGCCTGCAGCAGCAGCAGCGAAAGCAGAAGCAGCGAAAGCAGCAGCAGCAGGAGACAGAGCTAACCACTCAGCTCCTTATATCCGATGTGCACAGCAGCAACAGCCCTCCCAGAAGCAGCATCAGCAGCAGCACTCCTAGAAGCAGCACTCGCAGCAGCATCAGCAGCAGCATCAGCAGCAGCACTCGCACCAGCATCAGCAGCAGCGACAGCAAAAGCGGCAGCATGAGCATCAGCAGCAGCACTCCCCGCTACAGCAGCAGCAGCAGCAGCAGCAGCAGCAGCAGCAGCAGCAGCAGACGCTGACCTTGAGATAAGCAGCATAAGCCTGGTCTAGGTAAGACTCTACTTCTCTCCGCTGACCCCCCATTGCATGCAGCGACGCCGCACACATCTCGTACGCACCCCCTGAATAATAAATAATAAATAAAAATAATTATTTATAATTAATCAATTAGATTAAAATAAATTAAATTAAATTAATTAAATGAACAAATTGAATAAAACAACTAATATAAATAGATTAATCAAATAAACAATTCAGAAGCAAAGTAAACAAATTAGACAAACATAAATAAAATAAATAAATAAATAAATAAAATGTATAGATAAACAAATATATATATATATATGTATATAAACAAATGTCTAAGGAAAACGAACAAACAAACAAAATAAACAAACAAAATAAGCAAACACACAGCAGCAGCAACAGTACCAGCAGCACCAACAGCAGCATCAACAGCAGCCATATACAGCAGCAGCACAAGCAGCACTAGCAGCAGCAACAGCAGCAGCAGCAGCAACAGCAGCAGCAGCAGAGACGAACCTAAGTACGTCCACCTCTTGTCTTGTTTAAAATCTGCAGCACAACTCCTATAACTCTGAAGCGCTGCCTCAGGCTGCCCGAAGATTAAACTGAGATCCCCCAGTAAACGATACTGCCACTCAATTGCATGCAGCTGCACGCACAAACCCTAAACCCTAAACCCTAAACCCTAAACCCTAAAACCGTATATCCATAAGTTGAGTCTAAAGATGACCCCACTCAAGGGAACTGCCTACAGCCCGAGATGAAGAGGAAAGCAACCCTTAACTCTAAACCCTAAACCCTAAACCCTAAACCCTAAACCCTAAATCCTAGACAGAGTGCGCTGACAACGTATGCAGGGGAGTGCCCCGAAGGAGACGGAGGCTGTCCGTCGCTGCTTCTCTTCCCTTCTACGTCGCTGGGGCCTCCATTGGTGCTGCTGCTGCTGCTGCTGCTGGAGTCTCCTACGGCGCAGCAGCAGCAAAGACACAATATTAACAGCCTTACAAACCGAACAAAAACCCTCAAAACGTAGACCCTAAACCCTAAACCCTAAACCCTAAACACTCACCTAATAAAGCGCCACCAACAGCTGAGAGGAGTGCTTCTGCTGCTCCTCCTGCTTCTTCTGCAGCAGCAGCAAGGCCAGCGACTGCATCAGCAGCAGCAATGGGTGTATGTGCAGCAGCCGCAGCAGCAGCAGCAGCAGCGGCAGCAGCTTTTGGCTTCCTCCAAAGGTATCGAAGCTGATTCCTAAAGCCCCTTCTGTTGCTGCTGATGCTGCTGTCGAGCTGCCGCATGCGCTGCTCAGCCCAGGGTAAAACAGCAGCAGCAACAAAATGCTTAATAAAAGAAGACAGCCACAGCAACTCCCCCCAGCCTAAACCAACACAAAAGCTGCATCTCAAGCAGCTAACGGCGAAGCAGCAGCAGTTGCGCTGCTGCAAACCTTCAGTGCAATCGATATACTGCCCCTGCTGCAGCTGCTGCTGCTGCAGCAGCAACTGCTGCTGCTGCTGCTGCTGCTGCTGCTGCTGCTGCTGCTGGTGCTGCAGCTGCTGCAACTGCTGCTGCTGCTGCTGCTGCTGCTGCTGCTGCAGCGGGGGGTGAGTGTGAGGAGGGCAAGGCTGAGCAAGAAGTGTTGGAGTTAAATGCCCAGAGAGAGACTCCGAGAAAGACAAAGAAAGAGAAGAATAATACAAAAAACGAATGGCCGGCAGCAGCTGCGCATACACAACACAGCAGCAGATACACTGCAACAGCAGCAACAGCAGCAACAGCAGCAGCAACAGCAACAGAAACACCAGCAACGCTGCTGCAGCAGCAGCAGCAACAGAAGCACCAGCTTAACCACACCGCAACACGGCAGCAGGGAGCTTGAGGGCCCCCCTACTTGAACATCCCTAAACCCTAAACCCTAAACCCTAAACCCTAAACCCTAAACCCTCATTACACGGCCGCGCACGCCTTCCGGGCGACAGACAGCAGAAACCCAGGAGAAAGCAAAAATATATCTGCTGCTGCTCTTCCTGCTACTACTCAATCTGCTGCTGCTCTAGCTGTTGCTGCTGCCCTAGCTCCTGCCGCTGCTTTACCTTTAGCTGCTCTATCTGCTGCAGCTCTACCTGCTTTTGCTGCTCTACCTACTGCTGGTTCAGCTGCTCTATCTGCTGCTGCTCTATCTGCTGCTGCTCTATCTGCTGCTGCTGCTGCTGCTGCTGCTGGAGTTACCTGTAGATGGCGTCTGTCTGTACAGCCGCGGCCGAGGGTAAGGAGATGACAGTTAGCTGGAGGGAAGACGCTGCAAATCTTCTTCATTATATCTGCTGTTCTTGCTGCTCTCTCTTCGGGGGACCCCCAAGCCTCTTCCTTCTGAGCGTGTGATGCAGCAGCAGCAGCAGCAGCAGCAGCAGCAACAGGACTAGCTGCTGCTGCAGACGCCCCTCCTGGTGCTGCCTCCCCTGCAGCAGCAAACACCTGCTGCTGCTGCTGCTGCTGCTGCTGCTGCTGCGGGGGGTCCAGTGTCTGCGTGTGCTGCATAGGGCCCCCAGGGGGCCCCCCAGCAGCAATTCGTGCAGCATATGCTTCGGGGTGTACATCAAGAAGAATAACAGCGCGTACAGGGTTAGGGTCTAGGACATATTGTCTGCAAAGAAGAGGAGTATGCTTAGGCTGCAGCAAATAATCTAAAGCAGCAACAGGATCTTCTTCTGCTGCACTGACGAAATAGATAAACCCTACTGGCTGAGATAATGCTTCATGCTCGTTGAAACGCAAACCCTCAAAAACAACTCGTCGCCATTCTGCAAACCAAGGTAACTCCCCTCCTGCTGCTGCTGCTGCTGCTGCTGCTGCTGGTGCTGGTGCTGCTGCTGCTGCTGCTGCTGCGGGTGAAGGTGCACGTGGTGATGATGCACGTGCAGCAGCGCTGTCTGCAGCAGCAGCAGCAGCAGATGCTGCTGAATGAAAAGGGGGCCTCCTCTGCTGAGGGCCTTTGAATATGCTTGCATGCATCTTTTCTTTAAGTGCTGCAGCACGAGGGGGAGACAGCAGCAGCGAGCTGCAAGAGAGTGCTTCAACTGCAGCAGCAGGAACTGGCTCTGCTTCTTCTAAGTTAAGAAACCTGACGCAGAAGGGACGCGACTCACGCCTAACTCCGCTGCTGCTGCTGCTGCTGCTCTTGCTGCTGCTGCTTCCACCAGCAGCAGCACCCGAAGCGCATGCAAGCCGCAGCTGCAGCGACACAGGAGGCACCCTAACTCCTTCAACTGGAGACCCGCTGAGCTGTCCTAGCATCTCTGCAGAAACTTCAGCTTCTGCTTCTACTCCCTGCAGCAAGGAGGCCCCTTGTGGGGCCCCCAGAGGTGCCCCATGAGGCCCTCCCCCTTGCTGCTGCTGCCCTGGTGCTGCTGCTGCTGCTGCTGCTGCTGCCTTTGCTTGAATCCGCTGCAGCGCATCCCCGCCGAAGGGCTGGAAGAGAGCAGCAAGAGAGAGACCTGTTAATAGCGCAACCTCTCTCTTTGCTGTCTCAGACCCCCCTACAAGGATATAAGGGGCAAAGGTATTAGACAGCCACATAGTTTTGCTGCTTTTGTCTGTCTCCTGCTGCATTGCTCCGTCCAGGCAGAAGCTGCTGCTGAAGGGGGCCCCCCAGAAGAAATCATAGGGGAGAACGATGAAGAATAAGCAGCGTAAGACAGAGATACACCCCTCTACTTACTCAAACAGCAGCAGCAAGCAAACTACACATATACATATAAACTGTATATATATATAATAACAACTCTAACGGGGGGGCCTCCTTAAAGCGCAGACCTCCAACAGATACCCATGAAACAAGAAACTAATGCTTCATTCGCAGGCATTTAAACCAACAGAAAAGACCGCTAGAGCCGCATATACACAAACCCTAAACCCTAAACCCTAAACCCTTAAACAACCCCAGCACACAGCGGGCCGGCGGCGCCCCTAAAGACAAACCAGGGTAGAAGGGAAGGAGGGAGAAGAAAGGAAAGTTTAGAATGAATTAATTAACTCAAATTTATTCTTTTTTTAAAGAAAACAATCGCTTAAACAGAAACATACACTATATACTCAGACGCATGCCTTCAGCCAGGCGCGAGCAGCGGGGGCCCTTCAGAGCTTTGTTTGTTTGTTTTTGTTTGTTTTTTCATTAAAAATAAAATAATAATTGTTCATTTATAACTCTTTTAACAATTATAATGCTAAGAAGAAACGCCTGTGCTGCAGCACTCGAACGGGGGGGCCTCCTTAAAGCGCAGACCTCCAACAGATACCCATGAAACAAGAAACTAATGCTTCATTCGCAGGCATTTAAACCAACAGAAAAGACCGCTAGAGCCGCATATACACAAACCCTAAACCCTAAACCCTAAACCCTTAAACAACCCCAGCACACAGCGGGCCGGCGGCGCCCCTAAAGACAAACCAGGGTAGAAGGGAAGGAGGGAGAAGAAAGGAAAGTTTAGAATGAATTAATTAACTCAAATTTATTCTTTTTTTAAAGAAAACAATCGCTTAAACAGAAACATACACTATATACTCAGACGCATGCCTTCAGCCAGGCGCGAGCAGCGGGGGCCCTTCAGAGCTTTGTTTGTTTGTTTTTGTTTGTTTTTTCATTAAAAATAAAATAATAATTGTTCATTTATAACTCTTTTAACAATTATAATGCTAAGAAGAAACGCCTGTGCTGCAGCACTCGTACTAACGAACACAGTCGGCTGCCCTCAGCAAGCCGTGCAGTTCAAACTCTTAGAATCTGCATTTGTCTTGTATTTTTTTAAGTAAATTTAAATATTTATATACACAAACAAACCTTTTTTATTGTTTTTAGGGGTTTATATATACCCTCAGCACCGTATTTACAGCTGTGTGTGTGTGTGTGTTTGCTGCTATACACACTGCTTAACTATATACTTATGAATTTTATTATACCTAGAGATTTAATTGAAGAGGTTTGTTCAAGGTGGATTGGGGTGTATGCACAGCTCTTTTAAGGTTCTCCCTTTTATTGTTTCGTCTTCTCTCTCTCTCTTTCTCTCTCTCTCTCTCTCTTTAGCTGTATCTGCTCGTCAGATGGTTTGCTTGTTTCTGCCTGATGTTAAGAGCACACGAAGAAGACAACAAACATAATAGAGGCGTCGGAGCTCTTCCGAGAAAGATATATTTTTCTTTTTTTTCCTCACCTCGATGGCCCCTCTTTCTCGTGCAGATATATCTGTGCATATTCAACTTGTTGTTATTTCAGCACTTTAAATAAACATTAACCCCTTTCTACAGCCGATAGACCAACAACTTAGATAAGAACAGCAACAATGAAGCTGTACAATCAGATTTTTCTCTTTGATCTCCCCC
>NW_013547185.1:0-17875 GCF_000499425.1 Eimeria acervulina
TATAATATAATATAATATAATATAATATAATATAATATTAATATAATATAATATAATATAATATTAATATAATATATAAAGTAAACGAAAAGGAAAGAATGAATAACAACAACAAATACAGAGAAAAACAAAACAAAAACTGCGATAAAACCACCAGCCTTTGATTGCCTTCGGTTTTTTTGTGATATTATAATAATAACATCTACATATATATATATATATAGACACACTTTATTATTATTCAATACATTGCTTTTCTATTACAATATATTATACTATTGCTGTGTTATTTATATATAACAGCCCCGTAAGAAACCCCTAGACGAGACAGTGTACACAAACCCAGTTTAAATAATAAGGGTTTAGGGTTTAGGGTCTTAGGGTTTAGGGGGAGGCAATTCAAAGGAGACAGCAGATGTTAAAAACGAAAGCAAAGGAGACACTTCGCTCTGTGCAAACCCTCAACAACTTCTGCTAAGCACAAGCATCTTTCTAAGTGCACGTAAGCAATATATAGCAGCAGCAGCAGCAAAATGAACAGCAGGAGCAGCAGCTGCAGCACGAAGAGCAGTAGCAGCAGTTGCAAGAACTGCTGCAGCAGCAGCAACAGCAGCAAGAGCAGTTGTAGCCAGAGGAAGAGCAGCAGCAGGTGCAGCAGCAGCAGCAGGTGCAGCAGCAGCAGCAGGTGCAGCAGCAACATCAACAGCAGCAGCAGCAAGTATTAACCTCAAGGCAGCAGCAATGATATAACATGGCTGGAGCTCTGCGGCGTGGAAGTTCGCCCATAGCTGCGAGGAGACAGCAAAAAGGAGACAGAGACAGAGAAGAAAAAAATCAAACAAATAAACAAAACAAACAAAGAAGCAAAAGAAAGAAAGATAGACGCAAAGAATAAACAGTAGAGAAGTGCATGCATGTGCAGCAATTAAGGAGACAGACACTAGAGAAAGCAAAAAAAAACAAACAAAAAGCAAGAAGAGACAGAGAAGGCAGTAAGAGACACATAAAAGGAGACAACTAAATATACAAGGAGACAAAAGTAGAAGAAAGAAACAGAAAAGAGAGAGAAACAAATAAAGACATACAAAGACAGAAAAGGAGACAAAGAAAGAGAGACAAAATAATAAAGAGAGAGACAAAATAATAAACATTGTCTTCACAACAAAGCAGCATTCATCTTCATAACCATCAGCAAGGAGACAGCGAGAGGAGACAAAAAGAAGCAGAGACAGAAGGCCCTCTCCTTATAAACTCAGTGTGCTTATTAGGTGGGGTTGTTAACAAACCAACGCCCACCCCGTCCTCTCCATACAAATCCACGGTGTTGTTTAAATACATCGCAGCCAAATCAGGCTCTGAAGAAAACAGCGCATGCACAACTAAACGCATGCAATGCATGCATTGCATGCATTGCTCGCATGCATTGCTTGCATGCGTTGTATGCATTGCTTGCATGCGTTGCATGCATTGCATGCAATTCAAGCATGCAGTGCATGCAGCGCATGCAGCCCCACAGTCGTTGCATGCAGTGCATGCACTGCATGCATTGCAGAGCCCAAAGAAGAAGAATCAGAGAGAGGCGGTGCGGTGTATGTCCAGCTGTTATTAGGGAGATTTAAGGAGACACCTGGGTCTAAATTTGCTGCCATCAGCTTCTGCATAAGACGCTCGCGACCCTGTGCATACACCCGAAAGGAGACAGCAGCAGCAAATAGATGCGAATACACCCCAAAAAAGACTTATGCTCCCTATACACTCGAATGCAAGACGCACGCAACCGGTGCTCCTCCCCACACAAGCAGCAGCAGCAACAGTAGCAGCAGCGGCAGCAACAGTAACAGCGGCAGCATTATCTGTTGTTGCTGCTGCTGCCTCTGCTGCTGCTCTTGCTATTGCTGCGGCAGCTGATACACTAGCTGCGGCTGCTGCTGCTTATGAGCCTGCTCTTCCTATTGCATCAGCAGCAGCAGCAGTTGCTGCTTCTTCTGCTGCAGCTGCTGCTTCCACTGGTGCTGAAACTTATTCTGCTCTTGCTGCTACTGCAGCAGCAGCAGCAGCAGCTGCTGCTGCTGCTGCTGCTTCGTGCTGCTGCTCACTGTTTTTCCTTCTTCGGGTTTGCCGTAGAGGTCCGCATACACCGGATCATCTTGCAGTTCTTCTAAAGAGTCTTTTTGTTTTTTCTTTTTCTTTGCTTGTGCTGTTTGCAACAAACATAAACATAAATGAGGCAGACAGTGCAACCCTAAACCCTAAACCCTAACTTGAAGCAAACTCTAAACCCTCGGAGTATCCTGTGTCAGGGTTTGTGGTTTAGGGTTTATTGCTCTCACCGTTTGTTGTTTGCTGATGGTGAGGCCGGCTTCTGTTCTGAACCCTCTCCCGCCAACTTCGCGGTTTTGATTGTGCAATTGCCCTCAACAAGTCGCTGCGCTGCTGCGGCTGCTGCAGTACTGCTGTCTCCTCCTCCTCCTCTGCTGCTGCTTCTTCTTCTGCCTGCTCAGCAGCAGCAGCACCAGCAGCAGTAGCAGGAATAGCGTCAGCAGCAGAAACAGCAGCACCAGCAGCAGCCCAACCAGCAGCAGCAGAAGATGAAGCAGCAGAAACAACAGCAGCGAACAGCAGAGGCAGCAGCAGCAGCAGCAGCAGCAGCAGCAGAAGCCGCAGTAAGTCGTTGTTCAAGAACAGCGCACTGTTATAAGAGCAATAGATGAAAATAGCATATTCTTCTTCACCGATGCACCTATATATATAATTAGAAATATAAAATTATATATATAATTATATTTTCTATTTATAAAATAAATAAAAGGAAGAGACAAGTTTGCTTGCCTTCGCTATCTCCTCCTCAGCGTCTTCGATGTCCGCCTTAAGACGCCCCGCCCAATACTCCGCGTGCTGCTTCATCGCTCGCTGTCTCCTGTAACGCATAAACCCTAAACCCTAAACCCTAAACCCTAAATCCTATGCATGCAGCTGCCGTGGCTGCTACACACAACTGCGAAGACTCCGCCTGCTGCGGCTGCTGCTGCAGTTGCTGCTGCAGTTGCTGCTAGCATATCAACGCCAAGGAGACAGTGCGTAGGAAGCAGCAGCAAGGAATGTTTGAGGGGGACAGCTGAGGAGACAGCTAAAAAGGAGACGCTCGAGGAGACAGCCGAAGAAGAGACAGCCAAAAAGGGGACAGTCAAAAAGGAGGCGGTTAAAAAGGAGACAGAGGAAGAAACGATTGAAAAGGGGACATTTAAAAGGAGACAGTCAAAAGTAGACAGTTAAAAGGAGACAGTTAAAAGGAGACAGTTAAAAAGGAGACAGCTGAGGGGACAGCCTCACGCATAACGTTGGGTGGTGCTGTGGCTGCACAGCGGAGTCAGCAAGAGAGACAAACGCTCTGCAATGCAGAGACGAACAAAATCCTGCAAACCCACACAAACCCTAAACCCTAAACCCTAAACCCTAGACCGTAAACCATAATACACCCTTAGCCCTAAACCCTAAACACAAAACTCTAGACGGATTCCGGTCGAGACTTTAGGGTTTAGGGTTTAGGGTTTAGGGTTTAGGCTGCGGAGGCCTACTGTCTGCTGAGGCGCTCTCTCCGACTCTTCTCTGTCATCCATCTCCAGGTGTCTCCTCAGTGCAGCATCGTCGTCCCACATCTCCCCCTCGCGGCTGCACAGCGCCTGCAGCAGCAGCAGCAACAGCAGCAGCAATAGCAGCAGTAGCAACAGTAGCAGCAGCAGCGACAGCAGGAGCAGCGGAGGAAGAAGGATGAGAGGCAACGAGAGAAAAGCGAAGAGAAGAAAGGGTGGTGGAGACAGAAGAGAGACAAATAAAGAAAAGACAGAAGAACTACAAGCAAAGAAGAGACATAAGAAAGACAGATGGAGACAGCAAAGCGATAAGGAACGGAGGAGACAGAAGAGAGACAACGGGGGCAAGCAAGAGAGAGACAGAAAATATACAAGCAAAGGAGAGGGCAGAGAGGAGACAAGTAAAGAAGAGACAGAAGAGAGAGAAGGAGACAGTAGGAGACAGAAAAGACAAAAGAGAGACAAGTAGAGCAGATGCGCAAGAGGTCAAAAGACACACGAGACAAAAAAGAGAGAAGACAAATAAAGAAGAGACAGAAAAGAGAAGACGAGTAAAGAAGAGACAGAAGTGTGAAAGGGAGACAGGAGGAGGCACCCTGAGGCTGAGATCTTTTGCTGCGTCGGGTGTATCCGGCCACCCTTGAATAATATCAGCGAGTCTGCAGACAATTCGAAAGGCTTCCTTCTTTTTGGGGTTAAGTTTGTGTGTCCCCGACAAAGAAGTAAGCAGCACATTTACATCTCTCCCTGTCCACGTCCTTTCAACGACAACATCAAACCCATCCGGGTGTACATCCACCTGCTGCTCAGCCTCAAGCACTGGCCCAAACAGAGACACCACTCCCTTCAGCCTGCATGCACACAAACCCCACAGCATAGGGTTTAGGGTTTAGGGTTTACGGGTTAAAGTCGAGGACTTAGGATTTAAGGTTTAGGGTTTAGAGGGGGAGGCATAAAGTATAATGCATTTTAGGGTTTAGCTCGATATGCTGCTCCGCAGGGAGGGAAGAAGAGAGAAAAAAGACAGAGAAAAAGAGAAAAAGGAGACAGAAGGAGAGGGTGTTTATCAGATTGGGGTTTAAGAGGATAGGAATAAACCCTAATTTCAAGGGTTTAAGGCTTAGGGTTTAGAAAAATGAGGGTTTGAGGGTAGTACACTCCTCTTTGCCCTTCGGGTTTAACGCTTAGGGTTTGGGGTTGAGACAGTTTAGGGTTTAGGGTTTAGGGTTTAGGGTTTAGGGTTTGTAGCCGAATCCTGCGCATGAAGCTGCTGAGGGTTTAGGGTTTAGGGTTTATGGCTTAGGGTTTGTTTCCTGCTCGGCTTACCTCATGGTGTCTCTGACAGAAGAGACGCGAGAGGCGGCGAGGAGGAAGTGTACAGACACCCGGTTAAGTGCATGCATATTTTCAATCACTGCTTTTCTGTTCATTCACAAATGCATGCAAACAAATAAACCCAGCAACTGTCTCCTCCAGCAGATTACTCCAAATGCATAAAAGGCCTCCTGTCTCCTTTCAGCAGCAGCAAGCAGCAGCAGCAAGTAGTAGCAGCAAGTAGCAGCAGCAAGCAGCAGCAGCAAGCGGCTACTGTACGCTGTGGAGGCAGCAAAGGAGGTGCAGCAGCAAGGCGAAGCTCTTTGTACATGCAGCAAATAGAAGCAGACAGAGAGACAGAGGAGGAGAGACGGAAGCAACGACACAATAAGAGACAAAAGGAAGGGACAGACAGCACAGAAGAGGAGACTGAAAGGTGAAAGGAGACAGACACTGAAATGAAGGGGAGATGCATTAGGCTGCGTGAAGAGACAGAAAATGCACACGTATTATAAGACACTCAAACAAAGACAGCCCGAGACAGGAGACAAACAAAGACAGCAAGCAAAAGGAGACAGACAAAAGCAACAAGAGAATGCAGACAGGCAAAAACAACACGAGAAAGGAGACAGACAAAAGCAACGAGAGAATGCAGACAGAAACAAGGCACAAAGGAGACAGAGGAAGGGAGGCGGGGGCAGGAACGGAGACAGAAAAAAGAGAAGGAGACACAAGAGAAAGGAGACAGAAGTGGTAGAAGAGACAAAAGAGACAAGAGGAGACAGAAGAGACAAAGACAGAAGAGACAGAAGAGATAATAAAAAGCAGATATAGGAGCGCCAGGCGAGAGAGATGAGCCCGGAGATACAGGGGAGACAAATAATAGAAAGGAGACAGAGGAGACAGAAGATAATGAAAAGACAAAACATAGAAAGGAGACAGAGAAAACAACAGAGACAGAAGCGAGATAAAAGCTTCATCACCTTGCAGGCGTTCTCAGTGTCGATAGGTTGCGGTAAATAACATCAAAGACTGCATTAACTGTCTCCGCCGCATGCATACCCCACAACACTGCATGCACTTGAGGAGACTCCCAAAGGGCCAGCCGAGTCAGCAGCTTTACTACAGACTGCAACACGGAAGAAGATAAACCTAAAAAACATAAAGATGCATGCAAAAAAACAACAAAGACAAAACACCTATTCAAACGCTTCATCCACACACATAAATACCACACACACACTCACACACACACACACACACACACACACACACACGCACACAAAGCATGCATGCATAAATGCATGCATGCTGCATGCATGCATGCATGCGTATGTTGCATGCATGCGCATGTTGCATGCATGCGCGTGCGTGCAAGATGCAACGCACATCATGCAACATAGTGCACGCAATATGCAGCATGCAATATGGAGGATACACCGGAGAGCATAGAGAATGATATATATATATATATATATACATATATATATATATATCATATATATATATATACACATATCATATATACATGATATATATATATATAGCAAAGAGTACACAAAATACGGCAAACAACAGAAAACATGCAATATACAGCAAGCAAAAGACAGCACAAAATGCAAAGGAGAATACAGATACACAGCACACAACACGCAGCACACGCAGTATATAATATAAACAAATAAACAGCCTACTGTCTCCTCAACTGTCTGCAACGGAGACAGAGGAAGCTCCCCAGACAGTTGGCAAGCAAGAGACAGTTGCAGCAGCAGCTGCAGCAGCAGCTGCAGCAGCAGCTGCAGCAGCAGCTGTGGAGACAGTTGTATCAACGGAGGCATTTGCAATGAAAGTGATGTGTTTGCAGATTGGTGGGTATCGAACCCGCGCGAGGAAAGCTAGTCAGGTTATGAGTTTGATGAACTGAGACAGCTACAGTAAAAGAGATGTGTTTGCAGATTGGTGGGTATCGAACCCGCGTGAGGAAAGGGGAGTCTGTTCACGAGTTTGAGCAGCAAAGCTACTGTCTCCTTGGTGATATAGCGGAGCGGTATGCTGTTAAGACACTCGACAGCAGCAACAAGAACTTCTTCGTTTTTTACTTCCAGCACATCTACAATAGCTTTCTCGCGATGCGCAGCAAACAGCTCCTCAGCAATACCCTAAAGACAACCCCAAACAAAGCGTATACACAGAACCTCTCTGCATTGTACGCCTCTCTCTTGTCTAGCTTTATAAGGCTGCAGCTAATAAAGCTGTCGGTCTCTAACAAAGCTGCGTCTCTTGAGACAGCAGAAGAGAGACAAGAACAGAGACAAACGGAAACAGAGAGATAGGCAGCACGCGAGAGACAAACAGCAATGGAGATGCATCAACAGAGAGACAGGCAGCACTAGACAGACATCAGCAGAGAGACATACAGCAAAAAAGAGACAGAAAGAGACACCCTCCCTACCTGAACCATTTGATCTGTCTCCTCTGCGAGGTAAAAGGCAAGAAAATTGCAAATCGACGCCAACACCCGACACGCGTAAATATTCGTCAGGCGGTTCAACGGCACGCGCTCCGGCACATACGGCAGCTGTGCGTACACCACAAACCCTAAACCCTAAACCCTGAATCCTAAACCCTAAACCCCAAACCCTAAAACCCTATAGTCTACACCTTAAACCCTAAAGCCTAAATGCGGAACCCGACACGCCAAACCCTTTGCCTTAAATCCTGAACCCAAAACCCTAAACGCTAAACCCTAAACCCTAAACCCTAAACCCTCGACCCGATAGGCTGTCTATATGGTACTGCGGCTCCTCGAAGGACAGCGGAAAGAGAGACAGCACGTGAAGAAAAAAGAGACAAAAGAGGCAGGACACAGGAGACAGTCGTCTAGAGTCAAAACAGCAGCACCGAAGATAAACGCAAACAGAATAAACAAAAGGAGAGAAGCAAAGGAAGAAAAGACAAAAGGAGACAAGCAAGCACGAGCACAAAAAGAGAAGCCAAAAGGAGACAGACACAAAATAAAGAAAAAAGCAAAAGGAGACAAACTCAAACACAGAGGAACCCAGCCTAACTAAAACAACACACAAGTGCATGCAGAGCTTTATCTGCATCGTCTATAAACCCCAACCCCGCAAGCCCAGAGGCCAAATAACATACAAGAGGAAAACAAGAAACAACTAAAGGAGACAATTAATTACCTGGTTAATATTCCTTAGAGCCAACTCCGCTCTGTCACACATTGCGGTGTATCGGGTCCCCCCCAAATATTGCAGCAGCCCCTCAAACCCCCGCATTTCTTCAGTTACGTACTGAAGGAGCTCGGCTCGCTGACGAGGGTTTTCAAGTATTACCCGCACCCCTGCATGCATGCATGCATGCATGCAGCAAACATGCAGACACGGCAGCAACAGAAGCAGACACCAAATTAAACGATGAAAAGAGGAAACACATAAACAAAAACCAGATACGTACGCTGATGAGAGACCCACAGAACGGCAACCCACCACAACCCCTAAACCCTAAACCCTAAAGAAGGTAGCAGACGCTCGCTCCACTATCTGCGGCGCCTCCCCCGCCAAGTGCATGCATTAATGCTGCAACCCGCATGAAGGAAGAGCGTCTACACCCGGAAAGCCATGCTAACAAAAGGAGACAAAAACGAACAGGCGAAGTGTTAATAAGAGGGAGAAGAGAAACAAACGGCAAGAGCTTAAATGCTAAACGAAACAAATAGCAAGTGCATGCACCGGTGCAGCTGGCAGCGAGGATGACAGGGTCGGCAGCTTCCTCCTTCAGCGCAGGCAGCAAAAGGTCTATAAGGTGGTAGTTGTCGCAGCAGATGTCCATGGCCTGAGGTGTACGTACACCCGAAACATCCAACGAAAATAACATTCACTGACTCAATCAACTAAACACGCTAAAACTGCGTGGGGGCTAGCGTTCAAAGTTTGCGGTTTAAGGGAGGCTTAAGGCTCAGGGCTGTTTGAGGTTTTCATGTTTAGAGTTGTTCTAGGGTTTAAGGTTGGTGTGATGCACAGGGTTTTGAGATGCGGCCTAGTTTAGTGTTTTGCGCTGCTCTAGGGTGTAGGTTCGCTTAAGGGTTTAGGGTGTAGGGCTGCTTTAGGGTTTAGGGTTTAGGGTTTAGCGCACTTCGTCGCAGCTGCGGATCATCCCTGTGAGGGCCCCAATGATGGCTCCGGCGACTTTGGCCTGCAGGCAGAGAAGCGAAGGTGCCTATACACCTCAGGGAGTATTGTTATCAACCGAAAGCATGAACTCCCTCATTAAGAAAGAAGAGCCCAGCGGTGAAGCAAAACAAGAAGAAAAATGAAAAGGCATGCATGTAACCTGGTGATGCAAAGGGGGAAGAACGCTGCCCCGTTCAACACTGCTAAGCAAAGGTAAGTCAGAAAAAAAGAAAGAAAAAGAAGACAAAAGAAGAAAAGGAAGACAAAAGAAGAAGCAAAGGCGGATGACAAAGAAGAAAAAGAAGACAAAAGATGAAAAAGAAGACAAGAGATGAAAAAGGACAAAAAACGAAGAAGGAGACAAAAGAAGAAAAAGAAGACAAAAGAAGAAAAATAAGAAAAGAGAGAAAAAGAAGACGTGAGAAGAAGCAAAGGATGAAGACGAAAGACGAAGGAAAAGAAAGAGATGAAAGAAGAGGGAAAAGAAGACAAAGAAGACGAAAACGAAGAAAAGGAAGACAAAGAAGAAGCAAAAGACGATAAAGAAACTGCATGCAAGTACCTGAGGAATAGGAAGGCGACTGGTAGCCTCTCTCTCTCCAATGAGGTCCCTCAACTTAGGCAAAAAAATCGAAGTGTGAATTGCAGCCCGAGTCAAATGCAGTGAAGCCTTTCGATTGTGCCAGGCACAACGCCTAACAATTAACACAAACTTTTCTTGTATTTATCTATAAATATATATCAATATATATATATATATATACATGTGGACATATATATATATATATGCATGTATATATGATGTGTTTATGCGTATGTGTATATTCAGATTTTGAGTTTGCTATGCATGACGCCTAACAAACAACACAAACTCTTCTTGCATTAAGACAAATATATATATGTATATATATATGTACTTCTACATACACGCAAAATAAGGAAATAGAAAAAGAGGAAGAGAGAGGAGGAAGAAGAAGAATAGGCAAACAAGCGAAAGCAGACGAGAGAAAATACATAATAAGCGACAGACGCAGGAAGGCACGAGAGCCAACAGAACAGACAGGCAAGAAGAGACAAAGGAAAAGAGACAGCAAAGGAGACACACATAAGACGGAGACACTTTGGGTTTCTATTTCTCACCCCATGATGATGCACATATCACAAAACAACATGAGGCCCTGGTCATCCTCAGGCACTCCCTCGTCCAGCACGCGACGGCACAGCAGCTGTACGTACACCCCAAAGACAAACAGCAGCAGCTATCTTTAAAAGCAGAATGCCCCCAGTGTATGGGTGCATGCATATCCAACATACAGTCCCACACCCCCTCCAGGCCCCAGAACTTCTAAAACAACAACTGCATAGACACCGGAGTTAACTGCAAATAAACAGCAAACTGACACCGCTTTAGGTGTATCTGAAGCTTATATATACATATATATATATAGTTACAAGCAAAGCTACGGATACACCTTAATAAAGGGATGCGAGTTTTAAAGAATTGCACCTGAGGAATGCCTTGGCCGGTTGCCTCCACACAATTTTCTTGTGAAAGACAAATGACGCACAGCACGCGACAGAGGTGCCTGCAACAACAATAAACAACGCCAGCAACAAACAATAACGCAAAAAACAAACAACACCAACAGTAAAACGACGCAAACGTACAAATAACACAAGCATGCACAAGCATACACGAATTACAAACACACGCAAAGAGAAGCGTCAGCATACACCTCTGAATAGCCCCTCTTCAAAGCCCGAAAGCCTCAGTTGCTTATGCTTGCACGCATGCATGCGCGGCGTCTGCACGCGCAACTGCATAAGCAGCCTTTACGCCCCAACGCAGGAGTTACGCATTCATGCATGCATGCATGCATGCCCTTTGGGGCCCCCACAAAGCGCTTGTGGGCTCCCTATTAAGTCCCTGTGGGGCCCCTAAGAATCCCCTGTGGTGGGCCCCCTACTAAACCCCTGTAGGGCCCTTATTAAGGCACTGTGATGGGGCCCCTGATAAGCCACTGAGGAGCCCCTAAAAAGCCACTGTGGGGCCCCTGATAAGCCACTGAGGAGCCCCTAGTAAGCCACTGTGAGGCCCCTAATAAGCCACTGTGGGGGCCCCAAGAAGCCGTTGTGGGTCCCCATTGCGATTTTCTTTTGTGTGGGTGTTGTTCACCCACACAAAAGAAAATCATTTGATTTTTAAAGCATATGATTTGTATGGGTGTTGATTCTGTGAGGGGTCGTGGCTTTCGTCTAACTTACGGTGTAGGGCCTGATACAGTAAGGAGGTCTGCTAAGAGGGAGACGCAGCTGCTGAGAGCAACAGCCAAAGAGAGACACTCGGTGCCTTCTGTGAGGCCCGTCAGCACATCCATCACTACTCGCTCCTGCATGCAGCAATAACAACAACACCAATAATGATAATATCAACAACCTCAACAATAACAGCAACAAACAACAACCCCACCCTTGCACCTCCTTCGGTCCGCTTCAACTGCTGCCGTGCATTTGGTAATGCGAATACACAAGGGACAGGTGTAGGAGTTTTATTTGGGTTTACTGTTACTTGGCTTTATTAGGTTTTGCTGATGTCCATTTGATTGTATTACTGCTAGGGTGTATGTACTAGGGTGTATAATAGTGGTGCCGCATTGTCCCTTAAAGCTGCTGCAGAGATTTCTTTTTTTGTGTTTTTCTGCCGTTATTAATGTGATTTAGTCATTGTTCTTTCTTCTGTTTCCTTGGCGTTATGCAGAGGGTGCAGCTCTGTTATTACCTGATCTGCAGCCTCAAGGATAGAAGGCACAACGATCTCCGCTAAGACTTGCGCTGCAATACCCCCAACGTCTCCTTCACTCTGAGCAGCAAACTCTTGCTGCGCCATTCGAGACAACACCGCAGCCAACTTGTGACCCAGAGACCCCTCAGACACAAGGCATAGACTCGCCAGGCCTCTACGATAACAACGCACAGGACACACATGCATATATATATATATATATATGTATATATATATAGATGTGACCCCTCAGATACAAGGCATGGATACCCCAGGCCTCTAAGGGAAAAAGCAATGAGAACACACACCAGAAACAAACACTAAAAATATGCATTATATATATCATATACGTAGCTATATAGATCGATATCTCACGCGCAAGGAAGGAGTCTGTACGCGTACATAGATACAGATACATTCATATATGCATGCATAATACACGCACACAAACAGAGAGAGAGAGAGGCAAACAGACATTGAGGAGGTAACGCACATGCATACAATAGAAAGCATGCATGAAGACACACGCATACAAGCGTGCACATACAACAAGCATGCAACTGCACACACACATGCACACGCAGACCCAACTAGAACAGAGTCAACGCGCATTCAGACAAACTGAGTCTCAGCCATCTTCCCAGGATCGACAGCAGAGGACAGCAGCAGAAGAGACTCCGAAAAAGGAGACAAAAAATGCCAGCAGTCGCTCAAGTACTCGCGAGCCTTGTGTCTCTTTACACAGCATGGAGACAGTTACTTATATCCACAGGCCAAGCAACCAGATTAATGAAGTATCAGCAAATACGCATGCATCCGTCTCTCAATATGTCTTCTCCTACTCCCCAACTTTCCTCCGCAAAGTCCCTCCCTAAATGGTAGAGTTGAATTTTGATTGTTGCAGTATATTTATTTTGCACATTGTTGAGGCGAAAATAATTAATTTTTTTTAATTAAGTAATTAGTTATTATTATTGGTATACTATTCTAAATAATTATTGTTTGCGATTTTGAATTACTTTCAGTTGGCCATTGTTACTTGATAGTTGATGAATGCACTTTTTCTGAGCACGACAGGTGCAATTGCTGCAGTGTATAGACATCTACCTCAAGATCAGGGGTCGGGCCTCCTCGCACACCTCCAAGGCGAGCTGAGCTTTCTGCACCAACTCTTTAGCCGCGTTTCTCCTGGCCTGAGGTGCAGCCCCACAGCCATCGCATGTGCAGCAGCATCGCAAGCCCCAAGCAGCAGAAAACAACAGCAGCAGCTGACCAAGCATCTTCGCTTGCAACAGAGATGCCGCAAGCCCTCCCACAAGAAAGGCACTTCAGACGACTCAAACCCAATGCCAGAGACAGCAGACAACAAGTCAACAGCTAAGGCGAAGGGACAGCCATATAAAAAGCCAAGTGCTGGGGCTATCCACCAGCTAGCTAGCTAGCCTCCCGCTAGCCACCCAACTGGCAAGCTAGCTAGCTACCTAGCTAGGTAGCCAGCTACCTAGCTAGCTAGCTAGTTGCTATCTCAGGCTTCTCATTACCTTGTCTGAAGCAGGGAGCTGTCGCCAGAACGTCGAAATTCGCTCTTCCTCTTCCATCGCATGCACCTGAACGGCAGCCAGCCCCAAACAACACCCAACAAACCTCGCAGCCAGATGGCGTAATCCCGGGACGAAGGCCCCTCCCGGTTAAAATGAACAGGACCTTCTACCCAACAAAACAACACAGAAGATGCTAGGAGCAGCAGCAGCAGCAACAGCAGCAGCAGAGCAAATGGCAGCAGCAACAATAGCAGCAGAAATAGCAGCAGCTGCTGCAGCAGCCATCTGTTGTAAGGGCGTCGTCTGCCTTGCCCGGAAGCAAATATCGTAGAAGGTGGCCCCAAGCTCAGCGGATGCATCTGAGGAGATAGTGAGGACTCTCTCTAAGATCTCCGACAGGCGTCCAATAGTAACATCTCCATCATCGCCCGCCAGAGCTGTCTGTACACCCCAGCACACACACGCACACACACACCCACCCACACACACGCCTCGCCCTTCTCTCTCGCCCCTCACTCCCTCTAAGGAAGTAAGACAGAGACAGATCCTGCTGAAGAGACAGTCTCCAACTCTCAAACGCCAACACTAGCGGCTTCCACATACAGAAGTGAGCCCACGGGTAGAGAGGATAAAGCAGGCACCCAAGATAGAAAGACAAGAAAAGACGGGAACACCTCAAGACAAAAAAGGTTTAAAGAAGAAATAATTCGAGCAAAGCAAAAGATAAAAAGCGGAAAGAGCTCAATAACAACACACAATAAACAGCAAAAACAGAGACACCTCAATTTAAATAGCGGCAAAACGGTAGAGATGGCTCGAAACAAACAAACAATATAAGGCAGACGCAGGTCAAGAAGAAGGCACACGATATGAAATAGACACCCCTGAGGAGAAGGAAAAGAACAAGAAAACAGAGACACTCCAAGCAACGCAAGCAGAAAACCCAAAGACTCGTCAATGAAAACGGACGACGAAGTAACAGAGACGCCTCAAGAAGAACAAACAGCGAAAACCAAACCTTGCCAAATAGAAGCCCCCAACTGGAAATCAGAGAGTGGCGAGCTACTCAGAGCAGCACGCAGATCACGAACTCAGTGCAGCAAATGCGGCGGGGATGCATGCAAACCTTAATGGCGTATTTGGCCAGGCGGGGGCGAGTGGCTTCTGCCTCTTGACGCTCAATGTAGATGGAATCGTACCTGCGCATACACCCCAAATGAAACAGCAGCACCTGCTGCTGCACCCAGTGCGTAGCCCTTCCTCTGAAACCCTAGGGGGCCCCCAGAGGATGTTTTCTAATCCTGCTTTGTCTTATCATCATTATTACAAGGTGTTTCTGCGCCTTGTCACTATAAACAAGTGTTCTAGCTTGTCCGTATAAACGGGTGTTGTGTCTTATTGTCCCTATGAAAAGCTGTTATGTTTCATCCATACAAGCCGTCGGGTGTATGGACACGTGCACGCTGTGGGCCTCACTGTTCCAAGTTGGCGATCACTTGAGCTGCCATTTCCGTTATTTCTTTTTCTGAACGCGGGGCGATCGCCTCCCCGTCGAGTTGCTGAAGATGCTGCCCCCTGGCCACCGCATTCCCCACCAAAACCGCCGCGTACTCCGGGAACCACGCGCTGCATTGATTACCTCGAAAGTCAACTTTCTGCGGTGTACAGACACCTCAGACACCCACAAGCAACAACGGAACCCATCACGCAAACTAACAAAGCAACACAACAAAACCCTGATCCCAAAACAGCATGCAAACCCCGCCCTCCCTCTACAAAAGCAATAACTGCTGCAGCTGGAATGGCTGAAGCAGCATCAGCAGCAACAGCCGCTTGAGGCAATGCTGCCTCCTTACCGTAAGCTTGGTGAGTCCCTTGAGGTAGGCTAGGTCCTCTACGAAGTTGGAGGGGAGAGTGCTGATCCGGTTGTAAGACAAATCCAACACACGCAAATTCCCCAGCAGCACGAAACTCTCCAAGTCCGAATCTGCAGGCCCCGCATGCATGCAGCGCAGAATCCCACCCCCCAATAGCAACAACCCCACCGCGGTGCCTCACCACGATACACTGAAGTACAAGGCCTCCCGCCCTCCAATAAACAACTCCACCACGGCAAAGCGAAGCACAAAGCATCAAACCCTCCAATTACAACCAACCCACCGAAGCACGTCACTACGACAAGGAGAAAGAAAGTTAAAGCCGGACGAAAATAAAAAGAATATTCAAACATTCACTCTTCTCCGGAGCACGACTCCTCAGATACACCTGGGCATGAAAGCGCAGCAGCAATAGCTGCTGCCTGCTTGCTGCCTTGAGAGCCCGCAGCAGTGACTTGTTTATATTCTGCATTCTGTCTCCTCTCTCTTCCACTGGGGTGGCCTCGCTCTATCCGTGTCGAAGCCACACTACTTCTCTGTGTTTGTGTTCATGAGAGATCGTTCATATGCATGCAACTTAACAACCCAAACGGTGTACGCGTGCAGGCTACGCCATATTGTCAGCATACGTATACGTACACATATACACATATAGCCCTATATCTGCGCTGAATATATGCATATATACATATAGATATATATTCATGTGTATGCGCATGTACGTAAGCGCATTATATTACATCTATATATGGTGTTATAGACGCAAATATGCACGCACGCATATCTCAATATTAAGAACGAGCATCCATACAGGAGCGCGACTTATGCTTGTAGGTGTACAGGCGTTGTGAGTGTGTAGACAGCGTGCAGGTGTAAATACAGCTCAAGTGAGTATATTGCGCATGGGTCTGACCGCTGATGTGGTTGTTGGAGAGGAGGAGTTCCTCAGTATTGCGGATGCCTTCGAATCTGGGGAGGCGTTTGAGTTGATTAAACGACAAGTCCAGATATGCAAGAGTAGGAAGGTCGAGATCCGCTTGTGTGATTCGGTTGCGAGAGGCTTTGAGGGTGTGCAGACGCTTGAATCCATTGTGTACAGACAGCACAGAGTCGATGTCTGTCAAGGCGTTGTTAGAGATGTCGAGCGTCAACAAGTTGCTGAGGTTCAGCCGCGGGTTCAACAGGCCCCCATCTCTACCCGTAAGCGTCTCTAGACAAAACAAAGGAGAAGAGAAGTCTAGACGAACATGCCGCTTCTCGTCCCATCGGGGCCCCACGCAGTCCTCCAGCACATCAGTAGTGAGGCTGCTGTGCTGCACGCCCTCCATCCTGGGGGCCTCCCCTCGCTGCAACGCCTTCCGTTGCGCTTCCATCGTTTACAAGCAATCGAAGCAACTCAGCCGCACCGCTGCTGGCTTCGAACAGCAGCAGAAGCAGCAGAAGCCGCCGAACGTCTTCTGCGCCTCCTGGACAAACCCAAGGCAGTGATGCGGCCCAACACACCGACAGAGATGTCCACAGGGGGCCCCGTCTCCTGTTGCAGCAATCCCCTGCAAGACATTGGTGCTGGAGGCCCCTGTGCAACTGTTGCTTGTGCTGTTAGCCTATGCTGCTCCACGGCAGGGATGGCCGGAGAACAAAGAAGAGGTTGGCCCCTTGGTGCTGTTCAGCGCAACAGACGGCTGCAGCAACAACACAAACAGCAACAGCACAGGGGCTTGCGGCAACGTGAACGCAAGGCGAGTTGAGCTGATAGGTGCTTGACCCAAAGACCGACGGACTGCAGACTGTGGTGGTGTTCCAGCTGCTGCAAGTTTCGCGTCGAATCGAGACCATCGGTTTGCTGGTTAATTAAGAAGGGAGAAAGAGCAAATTAAAAGGTGAACGGTAACACCGAAAGGCCAGACAGGTGACGCCCCCCTCCTTTGTACTAACGAACGAAACTCCTAGACCATTCAAAAACCAAAGATGACTCTTTAGGGCGCTGCTGGAGAACGCATGCAGCTTCTTGCAGTGAACATGACCTCTTCACAGCTGACTACTCAAATAAGAGTAACAGGCAAACTTGGAGGAATACATGGATGAGCCTTCGGAGCCGCAACTGCCCCTATGTTCCTGCTGAGGGCACTCACCGGGACGCCGCAGCTGGAATTTCACTGAAAGAGTGCATGCGAGTTGTCTTTCGGAGCTAAGATTATATTAAATCAGAAATAAAACAACACAAAATCAGCAACAAGCAATATTTGTTTAATCCAAAGCCCGGGACCTTCAGTCGCTTGCAGCAAACGAGCATTTGACCGCGTCAGCTTGGGGCCCCCCTCTGGACCCACTTACCACACCGGCTGCTCCAAAAATGCAGGCTTAGAAGCATCTGCACAAACTAATAAAACTTCACTGCTATTAAAAACAAAAACAAAACTGCCAATGAAGTACATGAATTTGGACGAACGTCCACAATTCACTAATGCTAAAACAAAAAGAAGCCTTTTGGCATGGGTGTGTAGC
The DNA here is from genome assembly GCF_000499425.1 of Eimeria acervulina. NCBI lineage: Eukaryota > Apicomplexa > Conoidasida > Eucoccidiorida > Eimeriidae > Eimeria > Eimeria acervulina. The sequence continues at coordinate 17,794 of NW_013547185.1, forward strand.
TCAATGGTAGAGCGGCCGACTGCAGATCGGCAGGTTCATGGTTCAATTCCGTGCGCGCCCTCTCTTGATGTTGCGTAAATTA